>NW_008589338.1:0-1996 GCF_000691845.1 Merops nubicus
GCCGGGGACCCCCCCCCAGATCCACCTGGGGGTTGGTTCCTTGGGGTGGGGGCTCCTCGTTGGGGTTGTGCTTAGCGTGTGCCGGGGGTGGGGTGGTGCTCAGCTGCTCCTCCCCCACCCCTCTCCTGGCACGAGGCCGTGGGGCTGGGGCAGAGGGTCCCCAGAGGTCCTCGAGCTTCTGCAGAGGGGTCCTCAGCAGCCCCCAGAGGGTCTCGAGGATCCGTGAGGGGTCCTGAGCGTCCCCCAGAGGGTCTCAAGGATCCGTGATGGGTCCTGAGCGTCCTCCAGAAGGTCTCAGGGATCCCTCAGAGGGTCTCAAGCATCTGGATGAGGTCCTGAGGGTCCCTTAGAAGGTCTCAAGGATCCCCCCGAGGGTCTCAAGTGTCCACGATGGGTCCCAAGCATCCCTCAGAGGGTCTCAAGGATCCTTCAGAGGGTCTCAAGCATCTGGATGAGGTCCTGAGGGTCCCTTAGAAGGTCTCAAGGATCCCCCCGAGGGTCTCAAGTGTCCACGATGGGTCCCAAGCATCCCTCAGAGGGTCTCAAGGATCCTTCAGAGGGTCTCAAGCATCTGGATGAGGTCCTGAGGGTCCCTTAGAAGGTCTCAAGGATCCCCCCGAGGGTCTCAAGTGTCCACGATGGGTCCCAAGCATCCCTCAGAGGGTCTCAAGGATCCTTCAGAGGGTCTCAAGCATCTGGATGAGGTCCTGAGGGTCCCTCAGAGGGTCTCAAGCATCTGGATGAGGTCCTGAGGGTCCCTCAGAGGGTCTCAAGCATCTGGATGAGGTCCTGAGGGTCCCTCAGAGGGTCTCAAGCATCTGGATGAGGTCCTGAGGGTCCCTCAGAGGGTCTCAAGCATCTGGAGAGCATCTAGCAACGGGCCCCAAGCGGCTGCAGAGGGTCCTGAACATCCATGGAGGGGCTCAAGGAACCCTTGGAGGGTCCCAAGCATCCCTCAGAGGGTCTCACGGATCCCTCAGAGGATCTCAAGCATCCACGATAGGTCCCCAACAACCCTCAGAAGGTCTCCAGGATCCCTCAGAGGATCTCAAGCATCCACGATAGGTCCCCAACAACCCTCAGAAGGTCTCCAGGATCCCTCAGAGGATCTCAAGCATCTGGATGAGGTCCTGAGCGTCCCTCAGAGGGTCTCAAGCGTCCGTGATGGGTCCCGAGCACCCCTCAGAGGCTCTCAGGGACCCCTCCGAGGGTCTCAAACATCCGCGACGGATCCCCACCATCCCTTGGAGGACCCCAACCCTCCCACGGCGGGGTTCCCCAACGTCCACGGAAGGATCCCTCAGAGCTTCTCCAGCATCCCTCGGAAGCTCCCGAACGTCTCCAAACCTCCCTCCTGGGGGGAGGATCTCACACGTGCGTCTGCATCCGCCTCTGGAGGGGCCGGCTGGGGTCCGAATTTTGAGAAGAAGACTGGGATTGGTGGGAAGAAGAAGCAGATGCCTTGCTGGCCTTGTCGAACTGCACGTAGGCGTCCTGCTTGCCGCCGCTGCTGACGCTGCTGTCGCACTGGGTGTCCAGGAAGGAGCTGCTGTCGCTCATGGAGCCCCGCTGGAACTCCCGCTCGCAGAGCTCGATGGAGCTGCTGCCCATGCCCAGCACGAAGCGTTGGCTGTAGTCGTAGAGGCGGCTCTGCCCGCTCAAGGTGCTGTAGATGTTGGTGAAGGACATGCCCGTGGGCACCCGTTGCTTCCCGGCGGGTCGAAGCTCGGCCGGGCAACCCGACAGCGAGATGGTGGGCGTGGAGTGGTGCTCCTTGAAGGTGTTCACGCTGTAGTAGCCGTTGGTGGGGTCCTGCGGGGGGGGGAAAGGGCGGGGGGATGGTTGGTGGGCGACCAACCGCGATGGGAGCGGCGATGGGGGAGAGGAGACGGTCAAGGTATGGGGCTTAGGGGTGTGGTTGAGAGGTCATGGAAGAGTTGGGTTGATGGTTAGTGGTCATGGAAGAGTTGGGTTATGTCTAGTGTTCATGGTAGAG
>NW_008589339.1:0-4364 GCF_000691845.1 Merops nubicus
TGAGGCCATTTCCTCTTGTCCTATTAGGAGAAGAGACCAACCCTGACCTCCCTACAACCTCCTTCCAGGTTGTTGTGGCTTGCAAGGAGAAGGCTTCTCCACCTCCTAACAAACTCCTTTGGCAAACGTCACCTGTCCTGAGGTGTCTTTTGGGGCATGTTTTGGCAGTGAATAAAGACTGCCAAAGGGGGTACTGTGCTGGTGGCTGATGTCCTGTTGTGGTCAGTGGATCAAGTTGGAGTTATTTTCCTCTTCACTCCAGTTGATCGGTCGGTTTCAGGATGTGTAATACAACATCAATCTATGCATTAATCACCAGAGCAGCTGGTAATTAGTTAATTTATCTTTTATCTCTTTTTTTTTATTCTCGCTGGGATTCATAGCACAGTGGGCAGAGGAAATAGGAAGGAAAGGCAAATATTTACAAAAAGTTGCCAAGTAGAAGGGCATCCCTGCAAAAACATCACTGCCTAAATAGAGTGTAAAACAAGTGAATCATGGTGTTTGGGTTAGAAAGACTAAATTGCTGAGAAGAAGTGATGCTGCTTTGTATAGACTTGAGTTTGTGAAGTACTTTCACCCTGAGAGTGCCACTCTGCTAGCACAGCTTCTTCAGGGAAATGCTGCAGCTCTCCAAGACAACCTTTGTATTGGAGAGAGGTGGCTGAGAGGCTTCCATGAGATTGCTACTGTCGACCTGTTTGTGCTGGAAGCCTGTCCTAGAAACCTCCATGCTGTTCATCTGAGGGGCTCAGGGCAGACTTCAGGGGTGTCCTGACTGGCACTGGGCATTTGCACCATGCCACAGCTTGGAGAAAGAAGCGAGAGGAAATCTTTTCTGGGGTGGGGAGGATGCAACCCAAAGCCTGCCTGCCTTTAGCTGATTGGGTCCAGCATCACTTTTTCCTTTCACAGGGGGTTTTTGAGGGCACAGTGTCTCAAAAAGTCCTCTCAGGCAGGTGATCTGTGACAGGGGGGACATGGTCCAGGGGGAAAAACAAAATGGAAAGACAGAATGGAACCTCAAAGGTTTTGATGCAGCTATGAATTCATATCTCAGTAGTCATCTGTTAAAGGGGTTCTTCTCTTCTTTATGGGCAATGGGAGTGTCTCTCCTTAATGGCAAAGGCTGTGGGGGGTGGGAACAGAAGGTACAAATGATTTTCCAAACTTAAACAAGATGGAAACGTGGGCTGGGCATGGGATGCAAGTTTGTTGATTCACTGTCAAAGAAAGAACCAACTGTCTGACATCCTCTTCATTGACTTTGTTGCCCACTCTGCAAAAAACTTACTCCAAAGTTTGTAGCAGGGTATTGAGGTAGTGAAAGAGTTGTTACACTTTTTTTTTAAATTATCTTTAAAACCAAGTCATTTTCTGCAGGAATACTGTAGTACATTCATTTTGCATTATTTGTCCTGGAACTGATTAGCAACGGCAGCTTTCACCATAATTACACAGATCATAATTAAACATATTTTTGTTTTATGAGCTGTGGCAAATTCAGATTCTCTGTAAGGCTGCTCTCAGGAATGAAGGCAATTTGCATGTTATAGTGAAGTGCATGTTACAAGAGACATGCTAGCAGATGGCTTTAGGGCTAGTTTGCATTCCAAATACATAGCACCTGCAAGCAGAAATGCACTCCATGATAATTTGAGCTTCTTCTCCACACGGAATCAGTATTACCCACTGGACCAGTTATTTAATTCCCAAATGGCCCCCAGTGTGTCAGAGCAGCTGGGCTCCTGCAGTCTCCTGGGATCTGCTCACAAAAACTCTGTCCCCTTTCCATAATGTTTGGTGGTTCTTTCGTGGTGCTGAGTACACGTGAAGCTGGGCAGAGTCACTAAAGAGCTTTCAACCTGACCTGTAGGTGTAGTTACACAGTCTCCTTCCAGTCTCTGCCTGAGAAAGGGGTTGCTCCTCTCCCTCTCTGAAAGTTGTTTGGGGCTGGGAGATAATAACAGAGCTGCTAAAAATGCAGGGGTTTGGATGCCAAGTCTATTTTCAGATCTGAGCTGAATTCCATGGTTTTAGAGTGAAAAGAGTTGGAAGAGGAGGGATAAAAGCTGTTAAAACGAAATCCAGTGAAATAAAAAAGCTTAAGTTTGGAAAGAGAGACTAAGCATGTTTTCTTCCTGTTTCCCTTCTCATTTTTCTATAAATAGTAGATCTCTGTATTGAAACAGTCTGAGCATTCCCTCTGTCATATACAAACACCTTCAGAGCACCTTGAAATACAATTTCATAAAATTTGTCTGAGAAACAGAAACATCAACATTCTTGTTCTTTAGCCAAGGAGCTGAGATAGCAAGACATGGTCAGTGATTTGGCCAAGGTCATGGGGGAAGACTGCAGAAGTCTGATGACCTGACCCAGTTTTTCATGCCCTAAGTCCTACCCGATTCCTGAACTACAAGACCATTTGCTTTACAAGACCAGCTCTGCTGAATATAGCACTCTAGTTTCCTTTGCTAAAACAGGTGAGATACAACCTCACACTCCTGCCCTGAGACAGCAGATACGGCTTTCCAGTTTGGAGTTCACCCCGCATTTCATTAACACTCATACTTCCCAGATTTGGGGAAGTTCACACTTGAATGTGCTTCCCTCTCCTGACCTACTTCTCTAAGGCAGCCGTGCCGAGTGCCAGTGACAGAGCCGTGAACTCCAAGCAAGTTCAGGAGGTGATTTATGGTCATGTCTTCCGCTTAGCTAATTATTTTCTGAATCACAGCCGAACTGAAGGTGTTCTCAAAGGCAATGAATAAGTTAGAGGGAGATCCACTGCGAGTGTCTGAACTGCTGTGACTGGTGGGGGCTCAAACTCTTCTCAGCTTTGCTTTCCAAGTGTGTAAGGAAGCCAAGGGTGTCTCGGCGTGGGGGATTCGAAGGGATGGCTTCTCAGTGCATTACCTTGTAACTACACGATACACACATTTGGGGAATTCACCTGCTTGCTCCTGACTAATTCTGCATTCCCTGTTCTCCTGCCACTTCTGTGAAACGGGTGAGAATTTTAGATGAGCAACACATGCAAAATCAAGTCCTTTGGGGCAATACTTAACCCGAGGTGACCGTCTCTCTTCCACATAAACCTGTATACGTACATAGCCTGGCGTGCAGGATGCTTTGCATGGCTTGGTGAGCGGGGTGATTCCGCTGAGAGCGTGTTTCAGTCCCTATTGCTGTGAGATCCGATAGCACCTACTCTGATTTGTGAGCACTGCTGATAAAAGTGAAGCCTTGCAGTTTTTACCATATGTGACATCTCAAGGTTTCAACTCCCGAGAGTGCCAGGTGAGAAGTCAGACCTGCATCAGAATGACGCAGAACAAGTAGGTCAGCAGTTTCCTTGCATGCATCTTCTGTGTGCCTGTGTGCGTGCGTGCATTTGAGAAGATGGGAAATCGTGGCACTGAATCCTTAAGTTTCTGCTCCGTCTTTCTTTAGGCAAAAGTCTCACAGACTGTTTCATGTGCAGTTGAAGAGAATCAGGGCTGGTTTGGCCTCTCGCTGCAGTAAAACATGTGGCAACAACATGTGGAAATGGTAAAGAATTGCAGAATGAGTGGATTTCTTCTAGCAGCGTGCAAGGGCTTTGGCTAAAAATAAGGAGAATGGTGTTATTCTTTGCCATGTTTTGTCTGCCCCAATTGCACTCTCTCTGCTTAGTGCCTGCCAAACTGATAGCTTGCTGAAGATTTAAAGGAGCAACACTCAAATTCCTATAATAGCTGAGGTTATCATCTCTTCTTCAGGCTTTCCTTCCCAAAGCCTGCAAGAAGCAAGCATCCTCAGCCCTGCTCCCCCCTTTCTCTGTGCCACAGGCACTGGCTGGAGCTGCTGCTTCGGCGGGTTGGGCAGCTTGGGCTGTTTACCCTGCTGTGAAAACAGACGGCACATTTTGGGGGCAGCTGGGCAGCAAGGGATTGACAAAGCGTCTGGCCAGAGATTAAAATCCCCTTTCAGGCTGGGGGAGCTCGGGAAGCGCTCTGCCCGGGCTGTGGGCACCCGGGGGTGGAAGGGCTGCTCTGGGAGCAGCTGCTGCCTGGGGAGGAGGCAAAGGAGACAAAGGAGGAGGGGCCAGGTCCCCCAGATCAGCAGTCAGAATGAATTCAGACCGTCTGTGCCTCTCCGGTCAGCCTGTCTCCGGTCAGCCTGTGCCCAGTGTCCCTGCAGGGGGCTCGGGCTGGAGTCACCGGGCAGTGCCAGCCAGCGGCGCAGGCCCGGACAGTCTGTTGGAAGAAGCAAACAGGGAGAAGAAGCGACGGTGCGGCTCAGGAATAGTTGCGCAGGAGGGCAGTTGGTTCTCCTGGGGCACCTGGAGCAGAGCGGCCCAGCAGAGGCTGGGAGCGGGC
>NW_008589340.1:0-324 GCF_000691845.1 Merops nubicus
TGTCGCTGGTGCTTGGCTCTTCCCTCGGCCCTTCAGCCCCTTCAGCCCCCGCAGGGCTCTGCCCTGCCCTGAGACCAGCCCCATGCTGGGCTGGGCTCTCCCTGGTGCCAGGCAGATCACAATGTGCCCGGTTCCAGGGGCCCATCCCACAGTTGTTGGTTCCGGAGGCGCATTCTGCTGTTGCCAGGACGAGGCACAGAGCCATGGGGCCAGCGATGGCCCCTGGGCGAGAGCACTTGGCTGGGACAGAGGCACTTGAGAGGCAGAAATCACCCAACACGAGTGAGATTCCCCCCCCCCCGCCATCCGTACCACCGCCACCTC
>NW_008589340.1:454-943 GCF_000691845.1 Merops nubicus
GTCGTGGCTGCCCGCCCCGTGCAGCCGGTTCCTCTGGAGCCGGCCGGACCAGTACCGCACCAGCAAGTTCTTCCTGGGCGCTGGGGTCGGGATCCTCCTCGGCCTCGGTGAGTGTGCCACAGTGCCCGGCACGTCAGGGGCGCCGGTGGCAGCCAGAGCTCAGGGCACGTTCGTGGGTGTTTCAGGGCTCTGCCAGCTCCTCATCATCCCCACGAACATCTCAGAGACACGCAAGTTGCAGCTCTCCTATGGGCTGACGGGTGAGGATGGGGCTGGAAGGGGATTGGGGTGATGGGGGCTGTCAGGAGCCCTAGTGGGGTCTCTGTGGGACCGTGGGGACAGCTCTCTGCTCCCTGCAGGGGTGACTGCCTTGGGCTGGGCCACATCCCCACACTTTCGCTGTGCCAGCTTGCTTATGGCCCCCAAATTCCTGGGCAAGGAGGGTCGGGTCTACGTCCTCTCCTTCGTCCTTGCTGCCACTTACAACGG
>NW_008589341.1:0-2582 GCF_000691845.1 Merops nubicus
AACGAGGGGCGCGCACGGCCGCCGCCCGCCGCTGATTGGCCCCCGCGCCTCATCAATCGCAGGTATTGTGCGCGCCCTGACAGCCCTTCTGACAAACAGGGCTGCAGGAGGACCAACTTTTTTTTTTTTTCCCCAATATAAAAAGCCTTTTTTTTTTTTTTTTTTTTAATTCCCCTTCCACGAAAATATTTCCAGCGCATCTTTTTTTTGTGTGTATGTGTGCTAAGGGAAAAAAAAAAAAAATCTATGACTATTACTAGGGTTGTTTTCTCCCCCGCTCTCCCTCTCTCTGTCCCTCTCTCCCCTGCACTCTGATAATGATGGTAATGATGACTTCTTGGTGATCCAGAATTTTTAAGATCACTGAGCAACTTTTTAAGCTTTGAAAAGAGAAGCCCTGTAGAGATTCGCTTCTTTTGAAGTTGTTTTCCGCATGTTTAAAACTGAAGCTCTCCGAGAGTAGGTGCTGGGTGCATTTGATTTTATTTTTAAACACCAGACGTGATTTCTCTGGGTATCTGACTTTATCCCTCCATCAGGTTTCTGATATAAAACTTGTTTTCTGCACCCATCAAAACGCAGGTGGGTGAGAACTCTTAACTTTCTACTTTTGTTGTTGTTGTTTTGCCTCTTTTTTATTTTCTTTCTCCTTTTTCTTTCCCTCTCCCTCCCTTTCTCTCTCTCTCTCTTTTTACAGAGTCTCTTTTATTCAGGTAAAACTGTAAATTTCCGAAACCTACATTGTTTCTTCTCTTGTTGCATGAAACTCTCTTACACTTCTCTTTCTCTCGCTCTCTCTCTTTCTTTTCTTTTTTTTTTTTGGTAAAAATTTATTTTAAATCCTCGATAGGAGCAATGTAAATTTTCTGACATTCAAACCTTTTCTAGTTCACAAATCAGTCACCCTTGTCACAGTTATTGAAATTCCTCAACTTGCCACACCAGGACGGTGGAAAAAGCAGGCGGTGTCTTTGTTGCTGACCAGGCTTTTGATCGCCAGAGAAAATTTACTTACCTTCAGATGAGTGAGCAGAAAAAGAAATAACACTCCCTTTGATTTAGTTAGAAAAATGCAGACATTTGGATTCAGTGCAAACATACAACACTTGGTTGTTTTCTAGATGCAACCCTCGATTAACCTGTCTCTCCCCAGCTCAAAGTCTATTGGAAAACTGCGGATAGTTCTTTTTTGTTCTCGCTACAAAGAGCCATTGAACATATATTAAAATGATTGTTGAAAGGTATAAGTGTGGTATTTAAAAGCAGAAAACCTTTGTGGCTTAATCAGTTAAGCTAAACAACATTTGTACAATATTTTAAACGATGCCTCTAAACGATGAACTAAAAAAAAAAAATCTAATGAAACTTCAAAACATAGACGTCTTTGTGTGCCTGTGTATATATACACTTACGTATGTGCCCGTGTGTGTGTACATATATAAAACCGGCAAATTATTTATTTACTCAGTCGCCTGAATATTCATTAGCTCTAATTATTTTCTGGTAACGAAAACACCAAAAGCTCTCTGAGAGCCAGACTTCTTCCATTTCGCCTTTGTCCAGCCCTTCACTTGCCTCCTTCGCAGCTCAGTTCGAGCCCCTCCAATTCCTGGTGCTAAACAAAGAAACTTTAAACTCATCCTCTCTAATTAAAGGCGCTGGTAAGCAATCCGCAGCGCAGGTACTGGGGACCGAGTCAAGCAGCGCTGCTGCGCGAGCTCTTCTCGGGTGAGAATTGCCTCATTGCGAGAGGTATAAAAATGGCCATTGCGCCTAGAAAACAACCAACCAAACAAACAAACAACAACCAAACTCCTCAGCGCCTTGAAGGAATGTTTCGGGGCTGTTTATCTGCAGATGCAGATTGCCTGTGCTCGGTGCGTGGAGATCGCTCTCAAAGCAGATGTATTATGTAATTTCCTTTGAATCTTGGGATGCTTTACAGTTTGGTCTGGGATTTTTTTATTTTTTTTTTTCCACAGTAATGCTGGGCTGAACCTACACGTTTGCATTTATTGTGCCCAATCCATTCGAAGGAATCGCAATAGTTTATAGCAACAGGTATCCCCGTTCTAGAAGCGCGCCTGTGTGTGAATGTGGTCTTCAGGCGGGTGTTACATTACTTTCTGTCTTTGGTGCTAAAATTAAGCGAATGATAGAGCTGTCAGCGTTATTGGGAAGTTTTCAGGGCGATGGCATTAGAAGATCCAAAAAGTTAGTTAGTCCAGTGGTAGCCTGCCTCCCAGTGCAGGGGAACCTAATGATCATTCCGGGTCGGTGCAAAATATACAAGAAGACAGACGAAAGAGTATTTTTAGGAAGCGTATCTAAATATACAGCGTAAGAGTGAATTGAAAAAAAAAAAAAAAAAAAAATAAATGTTGTGGGTTGTAGAAGTTATCAAGTGGGATTTGTGGCGCGCTCTCTGCAGGAAACGAAAGCTGCTCCAGTTCAAAGCCACATGCACCAACGTGACATATAAGCCATTAAAATATCATCCTGACGGCTCATTTCTGCTTCATCATACATTCCCTAACTGCTTCCAGAAAGCAAGAAAAGAAGAAATGAAGGATGACCGCCTC
>NW_008589342.1:0-1245 GCF_000691845.1 Merops nubicus
ACCTAAATGATTCTATGATTCTATAGACGACCTCTGCCTGTTACACTCCACCTTTTACTGAAGTGTGAGGTACATCAATTGATGGTATAATACACTAACAGTACTTTCTCCTGCTGTAGCAAGTTAGATCAAATACTGGCTAAACCACTGGACATGCAAGATGCCTTCTGAATATATTTGGCATGTGGTGTCCTTTGGCTTTGTTGGTGGTTCTTTGATGACTGCTTTGCCGTACATGTGCTTGAAACTCTTGGAATCTTTTATTAAATGTTCACTGATTTGACATCTGAATAAGATTTAGCTGACTTTTCTAATAACGTACAGGTGGATTGGTCATTGAGGGTTCTCATTGTGGTGGCTTTCTCTTTTGCTTTTTTTTTTTTTTTTTTTTTTTGTGAAAAACAATAGAAACATTTTGTACTGACAAAACCAGAAAATGTCTTGGACTATGTTTGGTCATGAGTAGTTCATTTAAACTATTAAACTGTTTTTGTCTCATTTTTGTAATGGTTATTCTGGAAAAAAAAAAAAGTAGAATACATAAATTTCATTGCTAAAACACACTTTCTGTTAAGACATACATAAGCTGATTTGAGGTAAAGTTTAAGGTCACTTGACTTATTTTTATTGCTTGAGTACATATTACAGATAAGCAGAGCTCTGCTGGAACACTTCAATGATATAGATAAATTTCTCATCTCACTTCTCTACTATTTGCAGACTATTACTCCAGTTCCTCCCAAATGCTACTTGTAGCATGGTAATTTCTCTTCTTCAAAAATCTGCACCTCATTTCTTCATTAACAAACCTGATCAGACTCAAGCATGTTTTTCCAGTCTGGATAGCTTTCTTGTATGTATATAGGGAGTTTATGTATGTATACATACATATTTGTAGATTAGCGGGTGTGTCTAGTCTTATTTATAACAAGTTAGACAGATTATGCACTTACATACCAAAATAAGTGATTTATGAAATCCCCTGTCACTTAAAGCTGACTGTTTCAAGAACCATCCAAGGACACTTCGTCTTGGAGGGTCCTTAATTACTGTGTATCTGGAATTTATTACATAACTCATGAAAAGTGAGAATAAGAGAGAGAGAGAGAATGAAAGTAAAAGACAGGAAAGAAAAAGGAAAGGATTATATGGGTGGAAACACAAAGGCAAGAAATGGCAAGTCAAGAAAAGGCAGGAAAAGGCAAAAAAAAAAAAAAAAGGAAGGGAAGGGAAGGGGAGGGAGGG
>NW_008589342.1:1312-10584 GCF_000691845.1 Merops nubicus
AAGGGAAGGGAAGGGAAGGGAAGGGAAGGGAAGGGAAGGGAAGGGAAGGGAAGGGAAGGAAAAAGTCTTTCATTTAGCGTGAAAGGACAGCCACAGAGGCAAAACATCTGAGTGCAAGAAAAAGTTGATGTTAGCAATGGGATCAGTCTTTTACATATCACATGCAATTACTGTTTTTTCAGTTCCTCATCTGGTGATTACTTTTATCAACTTCTTATTTTTCCTATGTGATCTGTATTAGCCTGTGAATTCTAATCCTCAGTAACTGAAACACAAGCATATATCCTTCTAAGCGGAAGACTCAGCTCTTTAGGAGCTGCTCACAATCTTGCAACTGGTACTTAGTAACCACAAGCATCCTCCACGTGTCTAAACCTGCAGAGCCAGGGCCAGGAGAGTTCAGCTTAGGCTTGAAAACAGGCTAACACCAAGAATTATACATTCTAACAGAAAAGGAATGGACTAGGATTTCAGCTCCAAAGACAACCATTTGACTCCTGTGATGTGGACACAACAGTGACAAATCAGAAATCTAATCTGGAGGTGTGATGAAAAGGAATCTTTACATAGTTGTTGTGAAGATGGGAGCAAACAAAAAATAGTTGCCCTTGGCCATGTAAAGGTGTTCTTCATTACAAAGCCCTCCTTTAGAACAGCCTGTTCAAGTTGGTTTTGAAGCTCCTGAGAAGTGGCCATACAGTCAGGTAAAGCTGAGAGATTGTTCAGAAAACTGTTATCACCCCTGGGCCATCAATTATGACTGTCCAGCAGAGACAGGGATCACATAATGTGGAAGTGTCTCTTCCACTTTATCCTAGTGCAAATGATCTGTAAAACTGGGTGGAGAAGAAATCCTTGTCAGACATTGGCTGCTACAACTTTTTAGCTATTGATTGGTACATCAGGAGGACTATTGTTTTTTTTCATATGCCTTTAATTTGCAAATTTTACTCAGTGACTACCACACAGGAAATCACATGAACAAAAATTTTCAAATCTGGTCATGAAAGCTTCATAGAATCATAGAACAGTGCAGGTTGAAATGGACCTTGAAATATCACCTGGTCCAACCTCTCACAGGAAAGGGACTCCATATCATACTATCGCGCACCTTGTCCAATTGCATCTGGAAAACCTGAAGTGATGAAGACTGTCCCACATCCCTAAGGAGATTGTTCCAGTGAAATATTGTTCTTACTGTAAAACTTTTCTTTCTTATATTGGGATGAAAGCTCTCCTCATGTACCTTGTATCCATTGCCCCTTGTCTTCTCCATGTGGATCCTTGTGAAGGGAGAGCCTCCATCCCCTTTGCAGCTGCACTTTAAGTACCGGACTACCGTGATGAAGTCCCCCATAAGCCTTCTCTTTTCCAGGGAGAAATGACTTAACTCCTTCAGTCTTTTGTCAAAGGGCAAGTTTTCCAACTCTTTGATCATATTTGTGGCCCTCCTTTGGACTCTCTCCATCCTGTCCACGACTTTCTTGAATTGTGGGGACCAAAACTGGACACAGTACTCCAGGCATGGCCTGACAAGTGCTGAGAAGAGTGGGAAGATCATGTCTCTGTCAGTGCTAGTAATGTCTCTGGGCATGCAGCCCAGGATCTGATTTGCATTTGTTGCTGCAGTCTCACGTTTCTGATGCATGTTCTGCTGCTTGTCCACCAGGACCCTCAAGTCCCTTTCAACAAGACTGCTCCCCAGCCCCACAGTCCTAGCCTGTACTGGGTTCTTTGGTTATGTCATCCCAGGTACAGGACTTTGAACTTGTCTTTGTTAAACTTCATAAGGTTCTTGAAAGCCCAGTCTTCCAGCCTGCCCGGGTCTCTCTGCAAGGTGGTTCTCTCTTCTGACGTGTTCAACTCACTACCCGATTTGGTGTCATCAGTAAACTTGGTAAGGGTGCTTTCAGTTGCATTATCCAGAGAAGGAGCTGAACTTTGTGAGGGCCCATATTGATTCCTGGGGGACTCCAGTTCTAGCAGCACATCAGGCTGAGTGAAAAAATTGATCACCATCTGCTGAGTGCAACCCGTTAGCCAATCTCCTACCTATTTTGCAGATCACCCACCCAATCTCTGTTTGGCCAAGCTGGACATACAGGCTGTGTAAGATTTCTTTTACTTTCTTCTCAAGTGTGAAAACTGTCTTTAAAAGGGGCTTTGCCCTCCTGCAGTGGAAGATTTCAATGAGGGTTTAAATATTTAACTTCAGATATACTAACAACTCTAAAAAGCAAACCCTGAAACTTTGGGTCCTATTTGGGAATTTATCCCACTTACTGTGATTTTGTGGATTTGAAACAATGTACGTTTGTGGGCATGTCATATACAGTATAGAGCACATATTTTATGTTACATGACAGCTTTTACTACTTAGATATCAGTATATCCTGCTCCTTTGTCCTTTAAAGGATTCTCATAGATTGTCTAGTTCAGTTCTCTTCGTAATATAAATGCTGGCTAACAAGAGCAATGTAAAGGAAGCCAAAATTTTTAAAGACCTCTTTGCAGGTGGATATTTTTACCTATGGTTTAATTAGTACTCTGCACAGGCAAAGTAAGGTTGAGGATCTGTACCATGTGCTTCTACAGAGTTCACTGAATGATTAAACTTACTCAGAAACTAGCTGAAAAAAAACCAGAGCTGTTTTGTTTCATGGATTTAGACAATATCTTTGGTCGTTGGAGAACAGTTCTGGTTAGTACAATTGTTAATGACTATCTTGCTATATAAACAATTCATGTTTGGTTTTGCTTTGGATGCAGTAGAAAACCCTTCTGTACAAATACTGATGGACAATGTACAAAATTACTTCTAATTGGGTAGACCAGCTTATTAGATATTTCGTTTTGCCCTTGTGAACATATATATGCTTCCGTGGTCTCATTTGCTTCACCTTTCAGGAAAAATACATATTAGTTTTTCATTAGTAAAATCCATTTTAAGGTCTCCAGGAGGTAAATTATTTTTAAAATTAGTTTTTATTTTATTAGTCAGGTTGCACGGTGTCAAAACCATGTTGGAGCCAGTGGCACTTCAGTTGAGCTTATTAATATTGATACAATCACACTATGCCTCTGTTCAGTATGACACTGTTAACCTTCCGAGACTAAGAAATATTTTTTAAAAGACAACAGATAATTTTTAGCCAATTAGAATGGAATACATTTTTTTTTAGATTTTTTTTTTCTTCCTACTAGCTTTATTCCCCAGAGAAAGAATGTAAGTAGCAATTTCATGAATAGTTATAAGCTGAAAATCAGAAGAGAAACGTCAGGTATCAGAAACTGTTATTATATACATCCTTTCATAAACTCTGGCCAATATATTTGACTCCCAGATGAAGGAATAGAAAAAAGGTGGAGCATAAGTTTGCATAAAGCAATCCTGGCTATTTTGGCATGCAAAAATAGTATGAAGGTAGAGTGAACTTTTTCAGAAGTACCTTACATTGTTTAGGAGGTCATCAGCCTCCCATATCATACACTTGATCTTGAAAATTTACCCTTTCTATCCTGCAGTTTTCTTCCTGGGATTGTCAAGTTTTTGAGTACCATGTTGATTTGTAACACAAAATACTGGAGAGAAAGTGAGAGAGATGTACGTCATTGCTTCTCAATAGCACTACTTTTCCTTTAGCAAATCTGACATTTTGCTTTGCAGTAAAACCAGGCTGATGGAGGAAGTGATAATGACAGATAAATCAATTCTCATTTCTGCTTTACACACTGACTAATAAATACATTAGTGAGATCATTAATATCATTATTGTAGGCATTTTGTCCCTTCACCCTTGCTGAAACTTCTGCATTCTTCCCTATCAGTCAAGATGTGGCCAAACTGCTGCCTTGTGGTAGGTTAAAATCAGAGATACAGTGTGAGGTGATATTATGATGCTGAGCAGTCCTGGAAGACAGCACTGTGAACATGGCAGGCAGGCATTATTTTAATGACATGACAGTAGAGTGAAGCTGATAGCAGAGTAAAGTAATGAAGGCTTATGGAAAGTTCTGCATACACTGGGGCAAAACCATGATCTGAGGTCACCTCTGCAGTAGAGAGTAGAAATTTAGTGATGGCTTTGTTTAATATTAAATCCCAAACTATTAACAGCTTAATTAAGCAAATGAATGAAGCAACTAGTGTAGTTATTTGTGTTAGAGCCTTTGATGCGGGCCAAAAAAGAATACAGTTCTAGGGGGTTTTAATGCACATCCTACTAATTCCTGATAGCATGGTACAGATAGCACTGAAATGATACATTTCACTCGAATAGGATGACAGATCTTCAAAGCGAAATGTAGGACACTCTTAGTGTTACAGAGAGAAAAAGCACGTAAAGGTTTTAGAGAACAGCATCAAATAGTGTATTGCAGTACTTATTTACTTCTCACTTGAGCTGAATAACAGCCCCTCATCTGCTAGCTCTTTATGCTCTTCATTCCATGTACAAGAGGGTTTTAATGCCATATGATGAAACATACAGGTGTGTCTTCACTGGACAAAGTCTTTATGAAAATGAACTGGAAGATCAGTCCACTAGGGTGGCTCATTTACTTGATTCTTCTGTGACACTCTACTAAAACAACTCTTTAAAGTATTGTCAACGGACAATATTTTAAGATGTTGTGTGTCTCAGTCTCTGCAGCGTTTTAATATTTGTTGTGACTGAAGTGTCACAGGATCTATGTTTGCTCTCTGTTACAATGATATACATCAAGGGGAACCAAAGATCACAGATCAGTCGTGGGCATGTGCAATACACCGTAATGAGTTCTAACTGTTCACACATACCTTCCCTATGATCTGACTTTCATGCTAAAGTCTTCTTCATAAAATAAATATGGTCTGAGAAAGACATCCACTACTTTTGAACACTTTCATGGCTTGTATCCACCTTTCATTTGGTAGTTCTGTAGTGGTAACTGTCTATGTTGCTTGTAAAGTACAGCTAATCAAAGTGTTTCTAAAAGTGGTCTCAGGTGACTCATGATTAATTTATTCATTCATATATTTCTTATAGATGTACTGATGATAGAATCATAGAATCACTATGGTTGGAAAGGACCTGCAGGGTCATCAAGTCCAATCTTCCTCCTAACATTTCCCTAACCACTAGACCACAGCCTCAAGTGCTACATCTACTCATTTTTTGGACACCTCCGGGGACGGTGACTCCACAACCTCCCTGGGCAGCCCGTTCCAATGTCTAATCACCCCCTCAGTAAAGAAATTCTTCCTAATATCTAATCAAATCTTCCCCAGTGCAACTTGACGTCATTTCTCTTCGTCCTATCATCTGTAATTTGGGAGAAGAGACCAACAGCAACCTCACTACAACCTCTTTTTAGGTAGCTGTACAAAGCAGTAAGGTCTCCTCTCAGTCTCCTCTTCTCCAGACTAAACAACCCCAGTTCCCTCAGCCAGTCCCCATAAGGCATGTTTTCCAGCCCTCTCACCAGTCTTGTTGCCCTTCTCTGGACCCACTCCAACATCTCTATGTCCTTCTTATCCTGTGGTGCCCAAAACTGGACACAGTACTTAAGGTGCAGTCTCACGAGTGCTGGGTCCAGGGGCACAATCACATCCCTGCTTCTGCTGGTCACACCGTTTATGATCCAGTCCAGGATGACATTGGCCTTCTTGGCCACCTGGACACACTGCTGGCTCATGTTTAGTTGGCTATCCACCAATATCCCCAGATGCTTTTCTTCCAGGCAGCTTTCCAGCCACCAATCCCCAAGTCCATAGTGTTGCCTGGGGTTGTTATGACCAAAATGCAGGACCCTGACCAAGGCCAAACACAACACTACAATATTTTCCTTTCCTTTACAGAATTATGTTGTTGGGCTACCTGTATTGCATATACAACACAAATACTGAGAAATAAGAAGTCTATATGTAAAATACTAGTGAATGCATGGTTTTCACTATTAGAAAGCTTGGCTCAACATGTTGATCCTGTGATATCCGAATCCACTGTTAGATGAAACAAACCAAAAACCTCTTTCTGTTCAACTATTAAAAAGTAAGGATTAACACCTCCTATAAACTGTTATACTTCTCTCCAGAAAAGGCTGGATGGCTGGATTGATGCCACTAATGACTGTGGTCCAGCACTTTAATTGTAAAATCTCTCCAAAAAGTTAACTATTTCAAAAGATCTTTGCAAAAATACATTACTTGCTGTGAAAATCAATTTGATACACTTTTTATCTGACATAATATCTGACAGCAAATTTTCCTATGTCAAAATGTGACAAAAAAGTTAAATCTTTTGAAACACTTTCTCCCATAGTGACGTTCTTGGTCTAAGATGAGCTAATATAATATTCTTGAAAATTCTGATGCTACAGAGTAGGATATAGATATCTGTTTCCTGTATACCAGTGGCTGTTCAGCAAACCTGACTTCTCTAAAAACTAGTCAGAGGTCTAGGTTTACAGATTCCTTTCTGCTTTTGCTTTTTGGCCTGTAGAATTACATGAAACTGCTGCTAGCACACAAAGATACAAATAATTTTCCATTCTCTGTTGTTTTTTATTTCTCCATTAATATACAGTCGAGACTGTTCTTGTCTTATAGCTACAGGTAGATTTCAAGGACCCAAGCACACTCTTATCTCAGTCCTTTCAGATCTATCAGCTATCATGATTGAGTCTCTACAGTTTATACGTTTTTGCTGTTTCTCTCTGACTTGCTATTCTCCAACACAGCTTAACTGTCTTCTTACTTTGCAATGTCACTATTACCATCCCTAGTGCTTTCCACTAGTATAACATTCCAGTTCATTTTTATGGTTTGTTTTCCTGGAACAGACCCAAGTCTTTCAAATATAGTCTGGTATGCTGTAAGCATGTCAGCATTCACTTCTTCCTGCTTTCCAATATTGACTCTACGTTTATGCTTGTTACTACTGGCAAACCAAGAATTGCTTATGAGCCAAACACCACAGTGTGAAAGAAGCGTTTGCTTCTGTCGTCTCCTTATAGAAAGTACAGCTCACATGAAATTTCCCAGATGCTTGCCTTTACTTATCTGAAAGAAGAACAGATCCTGAGCAGAGCTGTGAGGCAGTGATTCTTGGCAAAGTGTCAGCGCTCTGCTCCTCCTTTGAAGTGTCACAAATAAGCACATTCATAATTATCACACTTGTCTTCTCTTAAAGTCACTGCACAGTTTTGATAAACAGTTGTATTGGCTAGATTTCCAACAATAACATTCAAACCAAAATACTATGTGAAGAAGGGTTTTGTCCGCCATCTGTTGTGCTTTTCTCTCTCACGTGTCAGTTGTGCATTTCTAGTGAACTTCTATGTATAACTTCCTGTCTTTAGACTTCACCCTCTTCCTCCCACTTCCACCATCTGGTGGGCAGTAGTGTAAATCAACGAAATAAGGGCTGGAGGTCATTCTACTGAAAACTTTACCAGGACAGCAAGCCTGAGGATGTTTTTGAAATTGGCAAGTATAGTCAAAATCTTCTCTGAACCTTCAGGTAGGCTTTGCCCCTGGCAACTGGCATGCTTTTTATTTTGTGTAGAAGTTCATTCAGAGTTTGACTTCCTTGATGACATAGACTGTCAGTTACTCCGTTCTGCTTTTGTAATTTGGTATCAAATTTTATTGGTGCATTTTAAGCAAAACGGGCCCTTGCATTTAATTTCTATCACTGCAGTTTCTTAGTCAAGTATGTAGAACAGTCAGTAGATAGATGGATGTTGAATATGTTTCACATGTTACCTTTATTATGAATATTTGATCCATGCTTAAATACTTTTTTTTGCAGTCTTTCTCAATACAATAATTGATTATGATGTATGCCAGTATTTTCATACAGAATCACAAACTACCTTCATGAACCCGGAATATGTGAATGACAAGAAATAGAAATAGTTGTTGGGAGCATTTCCAATCTTACTTAACTTCAGAACTTGCAAATTATACAAGAGCAGATCTGGCTACTTCAACCCCGTGAATGTGTATGAAGTATGACTAGAAATTTCACAGTCTGGAGGAAGGAGGTGGTCATAACTGCAACCAAAAAATACCACATCAGGTGTGTAAACCAACCTTGGTGATGTATCAGATTAATCTTTGCTATTATCTTAATCTAAAAAGGCTAGCTTTTTAAATAATTAACCTAATGTTTTATTAATAAGTAATTCCTAATAAATGCACTTGGTTTTTCCCAAATATGAAGAAATACAAGTCTAGAGCTTTGGGTAGTATATTTAAAGTATGTTTAAATTCCTACACAATATATCTCCAGTGAACTCTTAAATACCAAATACATTGCTGTTTGACTTCACCTCTGCTTTATTAATTGCTATACTTTCAGTAACCTTATAAATGTTTCACTCTGTCTGAAATATACATTCATTATGCAATAAATGATTGAAGCTCAGTAATGGGTTTTCCCTTAAGCATAATTTATGATTTTCTTGGCAGGCTAATACCTGGAAACTCTTTGCTGCTTCTGCTGAAGAATGCATAATCTATTAAAAAAATTAAAAAGATCTTTTTTTTTTTTTTTTAAAGTGCAACGGTGCAATAATGCTTTCAGAAAACAAAACAAAACAAAATGTCTTATGTTTAAAATATGAAACAGCAGCTTATCCAATGGATATTATAGCTAGGCTGAAAAAAGTAAGTTTCAAAATCTTCTGACAGACTATACCACTTATTCTTAAATATCATTGATTACACAGGTCTGTTGAATTAAGTCCCTTCTCCACCTGTCCTGCAGAAGAATTGCAAGTATAGAGCTGGTACAAGAATAACAAGTATGTAGTACGTTCTGATTGAAAGTCTCATTGACGTCACAACAGAAGAAAATGTGTGTGGAGAGTCAATAATGAATATGACTGAAGCGTCATCAAAGCAGTCTGTGCTGCAGTGACAATCAAAAATACAGTTTTTTTAAGATAGTTTTTCTGTTGAACATAATGTGCATAGATTCTGTCAGAATAATTTTAGCTCACTATATATTTCATTTGTTTTTTTAAACAAAAAAAAAAAAGAAGAAAAGGAGGGAAAAATATCCAGAAAAAGAATTTTAACATGGAAAATACAGAAGAAAAGCAGAAGAGGAAGGGGGAAGGGGAAAGACAAAAGTTGCCTACATTTGAATTTTAAAGTATACTGAGGAAAAACAAAGTAAAACAACCCTGGAAACTGAAATGAAACACATAATTTAGTGTCCATTCAAAATATTCTGGCTGGAAGCACTCCATATGGAAATTAGAATCATAGAATCATTTAAGTT
>NW_008589343.1:0-4245 GCF_000691845.1 Merops nubicus
CAGCTCCGGGTATCGCAGCAGTCTGGCTGACGCAGAAGCTTCACGGGCCTGCTCAGCTAGCTTGCTTTCTTTTTATAGCAGACACTGTACAACCCAGTCAGTTAACATTAGCCAGATACATACTCTGTCAGAGGCAGTCCTTTAGCCTGTTATTTATTTTCTTGCCAGTCCTTGTTATGCTCTTATCTGAGTCCGTCTCAGTTCATCCTTGGCTAAATCAGCAAAAAGGCACTTTGCTTGCTCTGCTGGCTTGAAAGGCATTTTGTTTTTCTTATGTGGGGGGAAGAGAAAATGGACCGTTCCCCACACAGTGACAACTGGAAACAGTCGAGTATGAGACAGATGTTACAGCTAGTCATCTGTGGGGTCTCCACAGAGCCCTTCTTTATGAAACCAGTGTTGCTCTAGCGTATGTGAGTCATCTCTAATGTGTGTGCATTTAAGTTTACGCTGCATCTTTCTCTTGCAGGCCTTGAAGCCATCCAACCATGCTACTATCCAGAGCATTGTGAGAGCTGTCGGTGTTGTCCCGGGCATTCCTCAGCCCATTCAGGGCTGGGGGTTTAAATCCCAGCACTTCAGTCGTTCTTGTTGTAGTCACACTGTGTGTGTTTAAGAACATAAAGGACGAGCTTGCATAATATAGTACAGTGGGTGGGTGGGTAATGGAATGGAACAACTACTACCGTCTTGGCAAGATTTCAGTTAGCTTTGTGAAAAGTGAGATACATGTTGAGGATTAGGAGCTTACAACGAAAAAAACAGAATTAGAAACCATTTATGATTTTAGTAAAAAAATTAAAAATAACCTTTAACATAGTGTTGTTTTTTTTACTGGAGTGGAATTCTGCTCTTTGTCAAGAGGTGTTTACACAGGGATGCTGGAGAGATGTGTTTGCAGATCACAGACAGCACAGCTATTGTGTTGGTGAATCCACTTCATCCTGAGAGCAGTTAGTTCCTTCCTTTGTTTTTGGTAAGGATCAGTAGTTCTTGTAAGAACCTAGCTGAAAAGGCAATCAATGGTGATTAAGTATCTTATCTCTGGGAGACAGGATTATGATACCTGAGACAATGACACTGCACCCACCAGACACTGCACCCATCAGTCTGTTCTGTGAATTAAGTGTTGGGGTTTTTTTTCTCTTTTTATATAAGTTTTTAAAGCAGACTTGGTTGTATATCTCTTTATAAGTTTTGCACGTGTATATTCACAAGTCTCTTTATTTTATAGGTTTTGGGTTGTACCTTTATAATATGACTTGTAAAACAGATTGTTTATTTTGGGTTTTTCTTTTTAAGTTTTACACATGAATATCCACTTAGGCATTACTTTGTGTATTTTTTGGTATTTTTTTTTATGCAATATATCCCCGTGTCCCCTGTATAAAAAAAAGGAGTTACTTGAAAGAAGAACACCTACAGAATGATGTGAGCATGTGCAGACTAAAACCACTCAGGAGTAACGAAGGATCAACTCTGTCTCCTGAGGATGACTCTGACCAATTGAACTCTGCTTCATCTCCTAGGAGATGACTCTAAACAAACATGATGCACTTCTTCTGGATACTAGAGGATAAAAAGACAGTCAACCATAACCAAAGGGAGCCTCTGGTGTTTTAATGCTAAGCTCCCAGTGCTGTGACCTTGCTCTGCTACCTCACTTAATTTTGTTAAATAAAAGAATTATTTACTTATTATACAGAGCCAGACTCTGTAGTTTTTAACAGCTTTTAAACTTTTATTAATAAGCATGTTATATTGTATTTGTCAAAGCACTGGATACAAGCATTGCTATCATAAAATCAAAACATTAAGCAATAATCCCAAAAGGCTTTTTCAGACCAAAACTAGCCACCAATAGTACAAAAATCACACAGGAAACAATATAAAAAAAAGTAATATCTCAAGTGAAGCCAATTCAAAAATATGGTCTTACACTGTGGCAGTTTCAGTATATTTATTATGCCACATATTCAGGCTAAAAGCTTAGTGATTGTACTGGTTTGTTGTCCTTTAACCTTAATTTAATGTTGCAGAAAAAGAACAAATTCTTTTTGTCCATTTTAATTACTTGGATAAAATAACTATAAACCAATGCTTTTAAAGTTAAAAGATACAGAAACATCAGTCTGTCCTTCAAAAATTAGGATTCCATCTTGCAGTCATACATTTAAGCAATTTTGTCCACATGAATGGTTCCACTGAAAGCAGTGGAACCATCTAAGTTACAAATAAACTTGCCACTGTAAAAGTGCAGAATTGGTCTTTTAGCCCCTGTCTTGCAATCAGACTTCAGCAGATCATGGTGGCTTTCTAAGAAGCCTTGAGGATCTACTCAAGTGGCTCAAACAAGAATAGAATTTTAAATTTTCTATCTAGGCATAGCAAATTCCATTATGAAAATATGACTGTTGGCTTCCCACAAAAGGAAGGTACCTAGAGAGTGTCTGCACATGATTACAGATTTTGATGAAAGCAGACAAACAATTTTTCCATAGTCATGTTAGGCACCTGAATGCTCTTTCTTTACCTTTAAAACAGGCAGAAGTCAATACCTCTCAATTACAGTTAAGTGAATCTTATGAAAAGATTCTAGCATGTATGAATTTTTTTAGTAACTTTGGGCAGAAAAAATGAAGTGTAGATTATATTACCATCTGTGGTGAAATGTCCAAACTGAATCAATTACCTGAGGAAACATAGAAACTAGATTTTTCTATAAAATTCAGCCTTATGTACTAAATACATTTCTTAAGCACTGCAGAGAAAACACACTTATTAAGATTAATGTGTTATTGTACAGGCTAGTTGGCTCTTTCTGATTATATTTAACTCAATGGTAAGATTCATATAATTGAAAAATAGGCTAGCTGTATAGTTCCATTTACCATCCAGTAGGAAAAAATGTGAATCTCTTAAGACTAATTATGCCACTATAACAACAATAGAGTCATATAGGCTTTCAAAGGCTCTTAGTCTACTGAAGTAAAATAGGACCATCATAAATGTAGTCTCATTTTTGCAATCCCACATTCCCAGAGGTGACAGTGTTGTGTATATTATTGCACAACCAATAAAAATAAATATTCTCAAGTTAGGTGACACACAAAGATACCAGATGTAACAATGGCACAAACCAATTTTGGATAGGCTACATCTTTTGCATATTACTTCCACAATTCATATTGAAGTTTCTTGCTAGATCATCCATTTTAAAATATTGCTTGCACTTAAAGATTTTACAGGCCCATAAAATTCCAAATTTCATTCTTAAAAACACCACCAAACCACAAATGAAAATCCCAAGCAAAAAAACACTGAATGTATATATGAAAAACCCCATATACGTTGCTTTTCAATTTAGAACTGGATGCTACATTTACCATTCAAACATATGCCTTATAAATGCATGTTTCTGCCCCATTGCGCAAAAGAATAAGCAAAGCTCTTTAGCCATAATTAGCAAAGAAATTCAAATAAAAGCCATTCAAATCTAATATAACAGGAAGAAGCTGTAAAAACTTTAGTTTTATATGCCTACAAATAAAGCTGGGCCTTTGAAAAAAAACAACCTTTAAAGATAAAATATAACAGAATGCTTAATATAATAATTTTTATAAAGTTCATTTTTCCAAGCTCACAAATCCTATTTAAATTCAATATTATTTTTTTTTTTGTGAATTACCTATTTTTAATGAAAATTATATCTAGTAAGACTCTCATTGCTGCTGAGGATGATGCTACTAGATAACTTTTTACTGCAATTATTTGCCAGTGTAAGTGGCTGTAAAAATTACTTCACAGTAATGCTATCTTCATTAAGATCCAAATAAATTAATCATGACTTCATCATGATTCCAGAAATACCTATACTGAGCCCAAGTTCCAGATTTAAAAGTTACAAAAAAAGAGAGAGGTCAGTGTTGTTGTAGCCAATATAGTTTTGACATTAAATCCACTTTTTCTTAAGCTTCAACTTTGACCCTGTCCTGGTTTGGGGTAAATAGAGCTGGTTCTGCTCAATGATTTTAGCTTTTTAGCTAAATCTCTTCTAATTAACTGCTCTGTCTGAAGTTAGCAGTGTTTTCATAAACTATCTGGCTTTAGCAGTGATAAGACTTCATGTTTAGAGTTACTGCCAGGGATTGGGATGCAGACCAAGGCCACTGCTAAGCTTGGATCCCACATGGAGGGGGCAGAGAGTACACCCCACCTGTGGCGAGGAGTGGACAGAATAACTGA
>NW_008589344.1:0-21122 GCF_000691845.1 Merops nubicus
CTCCAGACCACCTGCAGAACTTCAAGGAGTTGTTCTCCTACATTCCTTTCTTGTATCTCTTGGGGTTCCAGAGTGCCAAACCCTTTCAGAGAGCCAGAGCATCTCTGTGCAGCATTCCAGAATCAGAGAATCCTTTAGGTTGGCAGAGATCTGTAAGATCATCAAGTTAACCCAGCCCCAATCTCTACCCTTTGGGAAAAAACCATTTCTCTACTCCACAACCCCCCTGTGCAAACACCAATCCAGCTCCATTTCTGTGAATGAAAACCCAACAAGTCATCATGAAAACAACGTTTGAGTAACACACCTCATGGACCTTCCCCCTCCAAGGGTTTCCTCTCCAAACAGGCTTTGCTGAACCCACACTGGCCCAATAAAGTTCTTTCTGTTTAATTTTCTTTTCTTAGCATCCAAGTACCCTGTCCTCAAGCACAAGCCACTTCCTTTCCCAGAACATGCCCCAATTTTTCCTGTGGTTTGCACGAGAGTCTCAATAACCAGAGAACTGATGGATTTGGGAGGAGGACAGACCTCTGAGGCCACTAAATAAAATCTTCTCTGTCCTTACTCCCACCTATTACTTGGGCCACCTTTTTTTTTTCAAGAAAGGCAAATGCTTTCCTCCTATCTTTGTTGTTTATCCATCCCCAATAATAATTCTCGTGATCCTTTGCAGGTCTGAAAGTGAGGAAGCTTTTAATTGATATATATTAAGCAACACTATTAATTCTACACTGCTGCTCTTCTCAGGACTCCAGGGAGGGGGTAAAAGCTGAAGCACACACACCCACCAACACCAGAACCCTCCCTCCAGCCAGCCAGGACTGAGATTATCAGAGCTGGAGCAAAAATGATTGTGAAATTCAGCAGCCTTCTGCAGTGAATCCCAGAAACTGCCCGTTTCTTCCACGTCATCTGGGGTTTGTTGTGGCTAGAGCAAGCCTCACTTGGCAGCAGCACAACGCTCCACAGACAGATATGGAGCAGGAGAAAAGATAGCAGCTCTAAAAATAAAAGGCTCTGGTGCTATCACGAGCAGGAGCCCCAAAGCTGGAGAAATCTGTAGCTGCTGTGAGGGAAAGGGGATGGTGGAAGGGCAGCAGTGAGGAGCACCAGGCCTTGGAGGCAATGTTTTTGGTGGTCTTTGAGTGAACTGGTGAGGAGAAACTGGTCCTCTCCTTCCACACTGGTCATACTGAGGATATAAGAGACTGACCAGCTTCAGAGGAATGGGTGGGAAGGGTCTAGAGGCCAAGTGTGGGGAGGAGCAGCTGAGGGAGCTGGGGGTGCTGAGCCTGGAGCAAAGGAGGCTCAGGGGAGACCTTCTGGCTCTGCACAGCTCCTGACAGGAGCCTGGAGCCAGGGGGGGGTCGGGCTCTGCTCCCAAGGGACAAGGGAGAGGAGAAGAGCTCAAGTTGCCCCAGGGGAGGTTGAGGTTGGAGCTGAGGAACAATTGTCTTCCTTGAAAAGACTGTCAAAGACTGGAAGAATCTGCCCAGGGCAGTGGTGGAGTCCCCACCCCTGGAGGGGTTCCCAAGCTGTGGAGATGTGGGGTGAGGGACACGGGGCAGTGGGGACCTGGCAGGGCTGGGGGGATAATTTGAGTCTATGATCTTAAATATCTCTCCCAACCAAAACACTTCCATCATCCTGTGTCCCCAGGGCCAACTCTTACAACAGAACATTGACAACACTGAAAGAGGAATACAGGTTAATAAATAAATCTAAGTAATAGAAAATTCCCCACCAGAATAATTCAATTAATACTACACAAGTCAGCACTTCAGAAACACCAGAATTAACCACAGAATCCTCTCCAGCTCCACCTCATCATCTCAGATGGTCTCATCCAGAGGGTGGTGGGCAGTGGCTCGACGTCCAGATGGAGATCCATCACAACTGGTGGCCTTGGAAAACTTTGATTTGGTTATTTAAATAAAAATAAACTACCCCCTCAACTGCTTGCTCACCAAGTCATGATTCTGCTGCTGTTTCTCACACCCTTTGCAGAACTTTTTGGAATGGTTTGCTGTAGAAAACTCAACAAGCCACCCGTCCTGACAAAATCCAACTGAAGGCTGACCCAACCAAGGGTTGGAATGTTCCTGCTGCTAATGAAAAGCAATTTAAAAGTCAAACTGAAGATGCCCCAAGTCTCATGGATGAAGCAGAGCCCATTTACACTGGGAGCCAGACTGGTTAACATGGAGCCCCACCAGCTTGGGGCAGGTGAGGACCTGGCTCCACATGAAGAGCGTGAGCTCTGGGTTTAATCACTGGGTTTTGGCCCTGCCACCCACCCCAGGAACCACCACTGCAGCTGAGGAGCCTTCCAACAGCAAGTTCTGGGTTGTGCTGTGGCAGCAGGACTCCAGCAGAGCTGAGAAGGTTCCTTTGCTGGGACTAGTGCATGTGGAATCCCACCAAAAAAAAACCCTAGGACATAGCACGTGGAGCTTTAATGCTTTGGGCAGTGGCAGAGGGGGATGAAGAAGCCAAACCAGCCAAACCAGGGACACAGGGACATGGTTGAGGGATTTTGTGGGATGGCCAGCACAACTGTGATGCCATCCCAGCTGAGACCACCACCAGCTCCTCCTGCATGGGGCCACAGGAACCTGAGGGAGACACCAGCCATGGCCCTTCCCACCTCAATTAATCACGGTGGGAACTTAGATGGCAATTAGCATCCCAGCATCATTGGGATTGACCTTCCATGAACTTCTGAGTGGAGAACCAAAGTCCCCCTCCACTGTGGGCAAGGCATCATTAAACAGGCATCTCAACAGGATGAGTCAGCTCGAGCTGTTCCTTTCTCCAGCTTCCTGCCTCCTCTTCATCTTTCATGTCTGATAGTAATTTGATTCTTTTGGAGACAGCCATTTTAATTGATGAAGCAGACCCAAAAGGTTGCTGATGTGTTGCCAACGTTTTTAGCAACATGTTCCTTCCAAAAAAAAACCATCCATCAGCTTTATGTTCTCTAGAGAGGAGGGGGGGGAAAAAAAAGAAACCTATCAATCCCAAGTCCTTCACCTCGTTCCCCAAAAGACCCATCACTTGTTCCTCCTTCCTGCACGTCTGGTTCAGTCCTTCCTGGCTTGCACTGATCTCTCTGTGTCCTCACAGGAGGGCAGGAAACATTCCCAGGAGTGATGCTGGGAGAAACTTTCCCTGCTCCTCCTGCAGGAGTGTGGCTTGGGGACCTTCTCTCATGAGGGGTTTGGGAGGAGAACTTGCCTTGAAAAGCAGGGGGGGAAAGACCTCTGCTGGGAGCCCAGCAGGAGAGAGTTGGGCTGGGGCAGCTGAGAGGAGAAGGCTCCAGCTGGGGAGACCCCCTGGGGACTGCCAGGGCTTCAAGGGACCTAGGAGAAAGCTGGGGGAGGACTTTTGAGCAGGACCTGTTGTGAAAAGACCAAGGAGGATGGTCTGAAACTCAAAGAGGGAGATTTAGACCAGAGAGAAGGGAGAAATGTTTGACCCTGAGGGTGGTGACCCCTGTCCCAGGCTGCCCAGAGAGGTGGTCGCTGCCCCATCCCTGGAACCATCCCAGGGGAGGTTGGACACAACTCTGAGCACCCTGCTCTAGCTGGGGACGTCCCTCTCAGAAGAAGACCTTCACCTCCTTTATGTCACTACTTCTGAAGTCCACCCCTTGCACCTCACCAGCCATTCTACCTCATTCTCCTGCTCCCAGAGTCGACCCCACCCGGGCTGGATCGTGCAGCACTTTCACCAGGACCACTGAGGACACCAGGGCAGGATGTTTCTTTGGGGGAACATGAAATCAAGAAAGCACATTTAACTTTGTCCCAGAAGACCAACAGCACCAGGCAGAGCTGTCCCAGCAGCAGAGGTTTGGAGGCTCTGCACCAAAACTGGTGGGACTGGTGGGAACCTACAGCTAACTGGTTGTCCCAGGGTCATGGATCCCTTACCCAACCCAATGACAGGAACAACCCCCTCTGAGGGGATTGGTTTTACCTCAAATCCCAACAGGGGGTTCTAAACACCCACCCTGAACACCAGTGAGAGATTTCACTGGGATTTGGGGTGTCCATGAGACCACAAACCCCACCTCATGCCTGCGTGGAGAGCAGCTGAGCTTTGCCAAGCCCAAGCTTAAACCCAGGATTAAACCCCAGCCTCTTGCCACCACCTTGGCTGACAAAACAGCACAACCAAGAGGAGGAGAAGGATCTGGGCAGTGCTGGGTTAGTGGTGGGACTCGGTGGTCTCAGAGGTCTCTTCCAACCCCAACCATCCCATGAAAAGCCCAGACAGGCTCTACTGGGATGGAGTGACCTGTCCCCCTCCAGCCAGCCTGAGGACACTGGTGGAAGATGCTAATAAAAAATGCCACATTTCATGTTTATTTTACTCTGCCCAAGCAGAGACAACCTCCCAGATCATCTCATCAAAAGCCTAATGAGTCAAATCATCCTCCACTGCTGTAAATCGGGGAAGGTCCATTGATCTCATTACAGGAGAACCATCTGCACTTCCAGAGCCAGTGGAGGGACCATTTCTAGAGGAGAACAGAAGAATAAACCTCATCCTGGGACCCTACCTGAGGAACAAAACCCCTACAAACAGGGGCCTTTTTCCCCCCCATCTGAACAGCTATTCCACAGGATCATGAGGGTTGGAAAAGACCCCCAAAATCATCAAGTCCAACCATCCACCCAACACTCCCATGGTCACTGAACCAACAGCTCCTTCTAAATTCATCATGTAGCACACCCAGATGTTGTCACAGAAGCTTCCAACCCAGCTCAGCAGAAGTTGCTTAATTCTAGTGCTCAGCAAAAAACCAAACAAAAACCCATAAATAAACCCCCAAATGGCTTCACTGGGTGAAATGCAGCTTATGAGAAGTAACTTCTCACATCTAATGTTTTCCAAACTTGCTTCTGCAGCTGCTTTTCCTTCCCATGTTCTTCAGCTCAGCAGCAGCCAGAAGGAACCTCTCCCAGTGGTGGTCCCAAGGGGGGATGTTCTAGAGATGAGCTTGAGCTGCTGGGCAAGAGGCCACAGGCATCATCTTATGGATCTTTGGGGATGGGATGCTGGGAAAACCAACAGCCCACTGGGATCTTTGTAATCAAAGCCTTGTGCTGCTACAGTGTCCTCCTCTCCATGGAGACATCCCCACGTGGTGGGGTGGGGACAAGGTGTCTGGGCATCAAAATGAGGAACGTGGCAAGAAAAAGGTTCCCAGTTGTTGTCTCATCAGAACCATTGGGTTGTTTGGTTGGAAGAGACCTTCAGGATCATCAATTCCAACCATTCTCCAGCACTGCCAGGTCCCCACTGCCCCGTGTCCCTCACCCCACATCTCCACAGCTTGGAAACCCCTCCAGGGGTGGGGACTCCACCACTGCCCTGGGCAACCCTCCAGGGGAAGAAATTGTTCCTCAGCACCAACCTCAACCTCCACTGGGGCAACTTGAGGCCATTTCCTCTTGTCCTGTGCCTTGTTCCTTGGGAGCAGAGCCCGACCCCCACCTCAGATGGTTTATTTCCTACCTACTGCAGGTGAATGAGCCAGACCAGGAGGCACCCAGAGACCACTGCTGGGCAGGGCTCGTGTTGAAGAGCTCCTGGGAGCTCTACAAACACTCAAAAACACCATCTCAAGTACCTCACTCCAAGGCCTCATCATCTACCCACACTGTGTTTCTCCTCTGATCGAGCCACTTGGATGTAATTAAAAAAAATGATCTTTAAATATTCAAAATTCCATGATTCTGGCTCTTTTTTTTTTTGAGGAGCACACTCTTTTTAATTCCTCCTCGTGCTGATAACATTTACATTTTCCTTTGGAGGAAAAAGATTTGTCTTCATCTCTCCTCTTTGTAATTTCCTTTATTTTATCTCTTTCAACACTGAGCAACAGCCAGGAAGAAATATTTGCATGCTAATGCAGATCAAAGAGTGGAGGCAATCCAATCAAGCCAAATTGGAAAAAAAAATCAGCTCAGGAAGACATGAAAATTCTTCTCCCCCTCTTACACCATGAATTCAGCACTTTTCCCCACCGTTGACCAGCTGCCAACTCTTCCCTTCCCCACAACTATCAAGAAAAACAAATCTTCAGGAATTCAACGTTGTGATATACATTTAAAAAAACCAAAACAATCTTATAGGACTTTTTTTTTGGCTTGTGAGAAGATGTATCCTCTGATCCTAGACTGGTTTGGGTTGGAAGGGACCTTCAAGGTCATCTAGTTCCATAGGCAGGGACACCTCCCACTAGAGCAGGTTGCTCCAAGCCCCAACACCTCCAGTGACAGCTTCCCTGGGCAACCTGGGCCAGAGTAAAGGACTTCTGAGTCAACCCTCAGAGTGAAGAAGTTCCTCCTTACATCTAAATTGCCCCTCTTCTGCTTTGAAGCCATTACCCCTGATCATGACAAGCCCCTGTAAAAAATCCCTCCCCAGATATCCTGTAGGCCCCTTTCAGATTCTGGATGACCACCAGAAGGTCTCCCTGGAGCCTTCTCCAGGCTGAGCACCCCTTTCTCCTCAGGGTTGCTCTCCATCCACACTCTGCCCAGCCTGCAGCCATGCTTGGGATTGCTCTGCCCCGGGTGCAGGACCTTGCCCTTGGTCTTGCTCAACTTCATGAGGTTGGCATGGACCCACCTCTCAAGCTTGTCCAGATCCCTCTGGATGGCATCTCTTCCACTCAACGTGGTGCCACCATCCACACACTTGCTGGGGGTGCCCTCCATCCCACTGCCCCTGTCACCAACAACATCAAACACCACTGGTCCCAGTGTAGATCCATGAGGAACACCACTCACCACTGGTCTCCACTTGGACAAGGAGCCAACTCTTTGAGTGTGACCACCCAGCCAACTCTTTAACCCCCAAGTGGTCCATCCATCTTGATTGCCAAACTAATGTCATACCCCACCTTCCCTAGAATCAAAACCCTTCAGGCAGATGTTGCCCTTTTACAATTCCAAGCAGGAATTTAAGAAGGAAGAAGTCCAAACCCAACCCCACCCCACCCCTCCAAGTGCTACCACGTTCTCCAGCCCAACCTGGTTTTCTCTTGCTATCAACACAACAACTGGGTCCCAAATAACTCCAACCAACCTCAGACATTCTTCTGGGGATAGCTGCAGAGAAGCTCTGGCTTGAAGGGACACTTCAAGGGCAAGCAGCCTGGCAAAGGAAGCTCCAAGAGCTGGGGGGGACCCAGGACACGTGGTGGGGGCTGTGGCCAGCGGATGACACAATATGATGTCAGAAGATGTTTTTCTGGGGAAAAAAGTGAACTTCAAGTGATTTTAAGGGTGGATATTTGGCTCTGATAAGGCCATTTAAGGTTGGCTGTTAAGTTGCATGACTTCTGTCTTCAGACAGGGTGATTTCATCACTTTCTCCTTTAAAAAGTGGCTCTAATAAAGCAGCTTTTCCATCCTTTTGCCCATAATAAATAAGGGAGGCTAAAAGGGACTTGTCAAGAGCTGCAGAGCTGGAGCCAGTCCCACGGTGGACATCAAGGCTACAGCTCAGATCCAGCCAACTAAACACTTAAAGGTTCTCCCCATTAGCTGCTGGAGTTCTGAAAGGGAGATTCAGGGACAGGATTTTCATGCCAGGGGGGAGGAGGTCAGACAAAGAAGACACCACCTCAGCAGCAGCAGGCAAGTGCCTCTTGGTTTAATGTCTGCAAATTGGGCTGAGTTGGCCTTCAGAACCCACCCATGTCTCCACGAGCACAGGAGGAACCAAAAACAGATCCCTTCCCAACACTGAAGCTGTGAGAAGGGCAAGAAGAGCACGATGGGGTTGGTGCCACTTCCTGTGAGCACGTCAGGAGGGGTTTTGGGAGATCCACCTTGAGGAAAAAGATCATTTCATGCTGATTTGGGTGCATCACAGAATGGTTTGGGTGGGAAGGGACCTTAAGGATCATCTAGTTCCAGCCCCACTGCCACAGGCAGGGACATCTTCAGCTAGATCAGGTTCCTCAGAGCCTCGTCCAACCTGACCTTCAACAACTCCAGTGATGGGGCACCCACAGCTTCCCTGTTCCTGTGCCTCCCCATTCTCAGAGCTAAGAACTTCTTCCTCCTCTCCAGTCTAAATCTCCCCTTTCCCAGTTTAGAGCCATCACCTCTTGTCCTATGGCTCCAGGCCCTTGTAAAATGTCCCTCTCCAGCTTTCCTGTAGGCCCCCTTGAAGCACTGAAAGGCTGCATCCAGTCTCCTTGGAGCCTTCTCTCCTCCCTGCTGCTCATTTAATGATGACAGGAACAATCCAGGCCATGAGCCTGCCTCAGGACAGTGCAGCTGCCTCCTTGATTTCCCTTCCTCTAGATGGACACCCTTTTAGCAACCAAGTTCCCAGTCCACAGACTTCTGATGCCACAGACCCAACAGCTTGTGTGGGTCTTGAGGAGGCCCAACTACCAAAGACCCTGGCAGGAGAAGAGGGTTCAGCCCAGGGAACCAAACCCAGTCCAATCCATCAGCTGGTGCCCACTGCTCACCCTCCTTCTCCACTTCCACAGCACTCTGCACATCTCCCCCCTCCACCAAAACCAACAAAAACCCCCACCTAGATGCCCAACAGATGATCTCATACTCTAATTTGACTTGGAGATACTAAGTCCAAAATACTCAAGTCTTAATATTCTACCTCCTCTTTATTTTTTCCCCCTTCATCCTTTATTTATAGCTTTCTTTTTCTTCCAGGTTAAATAGGCCAGGACTAATTACATCTTCCTCACGACCAGCAATGCTTGAAACCATGAATCATTAATTTCAGCACTCCCCTCCTCTAACAGGGCCTCAGGAGTGATGAGAAAGCTCCAGACCTCATTTCAACGTGCCAGAACCACCTTCCCAACCTCACGTGCAAGATTGGGGTTTCCTTTTTAATTGCTGCCATAAACTCTGCAACAGGTCTTCCCAGTTCACTCCTCTACATGATCCTCCAGAGATGGGTGGAAAACAAGCCAAGAGTTGGGCTGGGGCAGCTGAGAGGAGAAGGCTCCAGCTGGGGAGACCCCCTGGGGGCTGCCAGGGGCCTGGCAGAAAGCTGGGGGGGGACTTTTGAGCAGGGTCTGTTGGGACAGGACAAGGGGGATGGTTGGAAACTCAAAGAGGGAGATTTAGACTGGAGAGAAGGGAGAAATTGTTGATGCTGAGGGTGGTGAGATGCTGTCCCTGGTTGCCCAGAGAGGTGGTCACTGCCCCATCCCTGGAACCATCCCAGGGGAGGTTGGACACAACTCTGAGCACCCTGCTCTAGCTGGGGATGTCCCTGCTCCCTGCAGGGGGGTTGGACTAGGTGACCTTTGAAGGCCCCTTCCCACCCAACCCACCCCGTGGCTCCTCCCTGGAGCAGAAGGGACTCAGGCACAGAGCCAGGCTTGGCCTGGGCACAGTGCCCACCTCCCTCTGCCCTCTCCAGTCTCAGAGCATGGCTGAAAGGGGCCAGAGAACTTGGATTAAAAGCTGTGAAAGTGCCCTCAAATCTCTCTTGAGCAGGAGGACAACACTCAACTGGGCAAACCCCCCTGTGGAGAGAACTTAAACCCACCCTCAGACAGCCCAGGTCCCAGTGTGGAGTCTGAAGGTCAGCAGATCATCTGTGTTCAGTCCCAAATATTTCAGCACTCTCAATCCCATCCAGTTCCAACAGGAAAATACAAATTGCTTGGATTAATTAACACCACTTGGAAAGTTGGAGTTTGGTTGGGGTTTTTTTTCCCTTTTCTTCATGCTTCTTGTCTCTGTTTCACAGCATCATTTACCACCAGGGCACTGGAGACATGAGACAAGGACTAGCAAAGAGGTTTCTACTTGAAATTAGGTCAAAATGTCAATAAAACCACACAATTATTTAATCCTCTGGTAAAGACACTACAAAAACTGAAAAATGAAGAAATAAAAACCCCTAAAACTAAAGGACAGAGCCCCAAATGCTCCTTCACAGCAGCATCACAAGCTGGAGAACTCTTCTCCTGACTGGATATTAACATCTCCACACTCTTTACTCCTCCAAAGAGCTCCACAATGAACTCCCCAACTCCAATTTTCTGGACCAACACGCCCCATCCAGCAACGTGGAAGGATACAGAGGAACCAACCCCCCAAAAATTCCAGCATCACACTATTACCATGCTGATTTTGGTGGTTTTTTTTAGCCTCGTGGCATTTCAAAGGATTATTTCAGCTCCAAGGCAGGTGCTGAGTCCCAGGTTGCCTCTCTCACACCTTGTGTCTGGAGGAACATCTCACTGGAGACCACCTCCACCATTCCCCCTCCGTGTCCTTCATCCATGCTGCAAGGGCATCCAAGAGAAGGAGCCAGAGCCCGATATGGAATTTAGACACTAGATGGAGCCCACTTCCCAAGCCTGGAAAATCAAAACCTCTCCTTGCAGCAGATTCCTCCCAGCCTATTGCAACACCTGGTCCTGCCCCAAGACCCAGGACTCAGAGGGCTGCAGAGACTCCTCGCTGGGAAAACATCTCCTGGGGCAGCACCTGCAGCTCTGCATCAAGAGATTTTATGGCTTTAATGCTGGGAAACCCCTGAAAAAATTGATATTCCTCCAGGCTTGGTTTAAAAGGCCTCAAATCCTGGATTTTCCAAGTGGCAGCTGACAAGTGGAGTGCTGGGCTGAGAGCACGGTGACCATCTCCTCACCCAAGCTCCAAGATCTTGGCTACATGAGGATTTGGGACACAAAAATTTCTGTTAAAGAGGCAGAATTCTTCTTCAGTTGGTTTGAATCAGTTCTCAGGAGAAAGCTCCTTGTGATGTTTGATAAAAGGACCTCTCTCCCAAACAACACCCACTGTGTGTAAGGAGAGGCTTTGTCTGAAGTTAGGACGTGGCCACATCAAACCCTGGAGCAGCTACTGGGGTGAAAAAGGGAAATAAATAAAAGCCAAGCTGCCAAGATCCAGCCTGAGCAGCCTCCTGGTTACTGGAGAAACCCATTTGTCTCAGATCCACCACCATCAACTGCCACTTCACTGTGCCCAGGAGAGGCTGAGAGCCCTGGGGCAGCCTGGAGAAGCCTCAGAGGGGATCTGAGCAGTGCTGAGCAAGAGCTAAAGGGCCCCGGGGGGCAAGAGGCTGGGGCCAGACTCTGTCAGTGGTGCCCAGGGACAGGACAAGGGGCAACGGGCACCAACTGGAACCCAGGAGGTGCCACCTGAGCAGGAGGAGAAACTTCTTTGGTGTGAGGGTGCAGAGCCTGGAGCAGCTGCCCAGAGAGGCTGTGGAGTCTCCTGCTCTGGAGAGATCCCAAACCCTCCTGGATGTGACCCTGGGCACCCTGCTGGGGGTGAGCTGCTGGAGCAGGGGGTGGATGAGATGATCTCCAGAGGTCCCTTCCCACCCCACCAGCCTGGGATTCTGCAGGATTTTGGCCACACTCTGGCCCTGCTTCACACTGCAAAGGGCAGGCAGGACAGAAGGCAGGCAGCCCTTGGCCCTCCATGGCTCACTGGAGGAGGTGCTGGAGACCAGGGTTTGGACTCACCCCCACACTCAGCTCCACCAAAGAGCAGAGACAGGACCATGCTCACGTCTACCTGGGCTGTTTGTCAGAGCAAACACCCTCCTGCCAGAAATCTGAGGGCTTTCCAGCTGGAGCAGGCACAGAGCCAGCTCAGAATCCTCCTTCTCAACACCCTGGTTCACTCCTGCCACATTGGATGTCCCCCAGGACACCCAAGGAGAGTTTCTGCTCTCAGGTGGCCAGCTTGGTCCAGGTCTTGGTTGTGTTTGAAACAGTGGCTACAGCAAGCCCTGAACAACACTCCTCCTAAAATCCAACCTGAAAACAACCAGCACTTCCCTGGCACTTGATCCCAACCCCTCTGGGTGAACACCCCCCTTCCCTTCCACAGGCTCTCAGCTCCATAAACCAAGGACTTGATGAGCAGGGAGAAGCTCCCACCACCCCCAGGAGTCCAGGGTCAGCAGGAGGAGGAGGAGACAACCCCAGGGGCAGCCACACTTGCAGGTCTGACTCAACAGGAATGTTTAACTGCTCCCTTATCACAATCTTCCTCCACAGCTATCATTCAGGAACCTTTGCCACTGTCCTTTGCTTCATTTTCTTTGCAACTGGGCTTTTAACACTCATCCAGCAGCAGCAGGAGCTGTGCAACAGCTGAAAGTGAGCAGTGATGGGCAAGGGGGGAACCACAGAGAAGAAGAGATACAAAGGCTTTGCAGGGGTATAAAAGAAATTAAAATAAAAGGCAAACAATCCAAAGTAGGAGAGGAGGCTGGAGGGAAAGTGGACGTCAAGTCATGAGAGTGGAGTGAGCCCAACCCTGAGCAGAGTCACTGTGGAGCAGCCTGGCTCAAGCTGAAGTTCAAATCTGAAGTTATGAGCTGAAAATCTGGAGTTCTGAGCTTCTCACAGCAATAATCCTCGTGGCTTCCAGCCTCTGATGATGGGAAGGACAACCCAGCATGACCTCACTGTGAGCTCAGCCACCCAGAACATCCAGGGCACCATGGGCAACAACAGCAGCTCTCTTGTTGGGTGTGGGGTGAAGGAGGTGAGATAGTGAATAATCCTGGTGGCTTCCAGCCTCTGATGATGGGAGGGACCACCCAGCACAGCCAGGGCACCATGGGCAACAACAGCAGCTCTCTTGTTGGGTGTGGGGTGAAGGAGGTGAGATAGTGAGGGAAGAAAAGTGCACAGATAAGCCACAAGCTTTGAAATCCCCCATGGAGCTCCCAACTGCTGCTTCCCACAATCACCTCCACAGCCTCCAAACACAAGGGAGGAAAGTCAACCTGTAAATCACACCAGCTCCCTTCCAGGAGTCCATCGTGTTGGACTTGATGATCTTAGAGGTCTTCTCCAACCTTCATGTTCCTGTGATTAATGATTCTATGTCCCTCAGCACCACATCTCCACAGCTTGGAAACCCCTCCAGGGGTGGGGACTCCACCACTGCCCTGGGCAGCCTGGCACAGCCCTGGGCAACCCTTTTGGAGAAGACATTTGTCCTCTTTCCCAGCCTAAACCTCCCCTGGCACAACATCTCCAACCCATCCATGCTCCACAGGCTCACCTAGTTCATCCTGCAAGGTCTCCACAGCCCAGTCTTTAAACAAAAAGATCTGCCAAAGACTGGAAGCCTCCTACATGAAGAATCCACTTCTCCCAAGGTCTGCTCTCCATGAGGAGAAGTGAAGTGAGGTTGGTTAACCAATGCAAAAGTCAACTCATCATCTCCAAAGCATCCAGCTACTGTTGCTGTAAAACAAAGTTCCTTCACCACAGAGTGGTGGGTTTTAATTGCTTTGTGCAATGAAAACCCAAAATCAACATTCAGAGCCAGCCCTAGAGCACTCCAGAAGGAGCCTAACCAGATCTTCCACTCTTCCTCCTCCTGCCACCACCAGCCTTGCCATTATCCCACCACTCTCCATCACCCTGCCACGTTACTCTCCAAGCATGAAGTCCCCTCTCAACCCAAGGGTTTAACAGATGACAGGATAGTTCAGGCTGGGAGGGACCTCAGGTGGTCTCTGGTCCAGGCTCCTGCTCCAAGGAGGGCCAGCTGCTCCAGGTTGCTCAGGGCTTTGTCCAGTTGGGTCTTGAAAACCTCCAAGGATTGCACAACCTCACTGGGCAACCTGGAGAAAAATCTTCTCCCTGCAAGCAGTGCTGTGCTGTGGTGACAGCAACATTCCAGTGCTCACACTGCTGCACTTCAGGTGTCACAGCATCATGGAATTCTGGTTGGAAAAGACCTCTAAGATCATCCAGTCCAACCCTTCCCCCATCCCTGCCAGGTCCCCACTGCCCCGTGTCCCTCACCCCACATCTCCACAGCTTGGAAACCCCTCCAGGGGTGGGGACTCCACCCCTGCCCTGGCCACACTCCCTCTGCATCACTCCTGGGCTCAGGATCCATCACTCCCTGGGGCTCATCAAGGCTCCTTAGCACATCAAAGCCCAGCAATCCACTTCTGGCCCTTCCTGCCACTCAGCCCCAAAATTACCACCGTGCAGAAGGTTTCTCAGCCAGCTGCTGAGGAATAAAAGCTATAAAACCAGAAGTAGGAGAGAAAGGCAGCAGTGCAACACATGTCCCTGCTGCCTGAAGGCTGGTAGGAAATGGGATTAGGGCCATTGCCTCCAGACAGGGGCTCTCCAGCCTAAACTGGGATCCACAGAGAGGATTAAGCAGCAATACTTGGGAAATACTCTGGAGAAACCTGAGATGAGCCCAGATCCTTTGCCTCAAAGAGGAAACTCTTGAGTTTGAGACCCATCTTTTGGTCTCGGGCTCTTCAGCTGGCTGCCTGCAGGCATTCAACAGATGGAGAAGGCAGGAGGAGGAGGAGGAGGAGAGAGGTGATGCGCCTCCCCCCTGAAGGGCTGTGCCCCAGCTAAACCCAGCTGCAATCTGTCAGGCAGCAGCCAGTGCCCAGCCCCACGCTCCCTTACGCAGGATGAGGCCACCACCCCTCCACCAGGGCCTCTCCCATCTCCTCAGGATGGCCCAGGCTGCCCACACTCTGCCCACGCTGGTTTTTTGGAGGGTTTTCTCCCTCCAAAACTTGGTGCCTACGTGAGGTTGTCCCCACACAGGTGAGAGGTGAAGCAAGTTGGTTCTTTAATTGAGCCTATTAGTAGTAACGAGTCACTCCTGCTGGGTCTAAATAGCTCAGAGATAAATCCCAGGGCTGCTAAGCTGCCCAGAGCCTCCAGCCAGTGCTCAGAGGCAGCTGGTCTCCTCCAGACACCCCCAACCCTGCCTCTGGAGCAGATCTCCAGGCTGATGGGTTTGCAGCACAGGCCCACCTGCTGGGTCAAGGGTTGGACTTGCTGATCTTAAAGGTCTCTCCCAACCAAAACAGTTCCCTGCAGCCACCCACACCTGGCCAAAGTGCCACCAGAGCCTCACCCCCAGGCTGGGATTCTGCAGCTGAGTCAAGAGCATGACCCTGAGAGAGTTTTATGCCTCTTTTATTGTTTTTTTAATTAAAAAAAGATCTCACCAAGGACTAGTGGGGATGGAAATCCTTCCCACAGAAAACCCCTCCACAGCATTGAAAGGCCAACACACCCTCAGTGCATCCTCCCAACGTTCACACCAGAGGCAACAGGGGTGTGAGGAGCAGTGAGGAGGACAGCACAGCACTCTGCTGAAAAGCCACCCAAGGAATTAATCCTTCCCTGCCTGAATTATTTGGAGAAACAACCAAAGAAGCCAGAAAAGAAATATTAAAAGGGTTTTAAGCCGTTGCTTCCCAGTGTGCCTCACAGAAAAGCCACTTAAAAAGGGTTACAAAAGCAGCAACACTCCATCTCAGAGAAAGAGACTACTCCAAATGAACCCACTGAGGGTTAATTCCTTCCCCTTGGCCAACAATATTAAAAAAAACTCCATCAACCACAAATCCAGTTGAAATTCAGCAAGCTCCGCCCGTTGCTTGGACAAAACCAACAGCCCAAATGCAGACTCAGCTTTCTCCAAGCCCCAACTTCCACTGAAGAAGGACAAAACACACTCCTCCTCCTCTTCCTCCTGAGCATGAGCCAGGGGAAACTCATTTTGCAGACTCACCAGTGTGGCAGCAGCAGCCGTTTGTCCCCGGGGGTGAAGTCCATGGTTGTGGCAGGGTCACGGCAATCAGCAGGAGATGGGAGGGAGAAAAGGAGAAAAAAAAACACTCTTTAGATTGAAGCAACATCCCCACCCCACCACCAGCCTCCTGGGAAGCCCACAGGGCAGGGTAGCTTCCAGAGAATCCTTCAGGTGGGGAGAGATCTCCAAGATCATCCAGTCCAACCATCAAGCCAACGCTCCTGAGTCCTCTGCTAAAACAGATCAGAATCTGTCAGGGTTGGGAGGGGACCCCAAGGATCCCCCAGTTCCAACCCCTCTGCCATGAGCAGGGACACCAGATTGCTCCTCTCCAGAAGCCCCAGCCCAGGATGAGGCACTGAGGGTTTGCTCCTTGCAGTGAAGGGGCTGCAGCCCACCCATACCTACATCTCAACCCACAAGCTCAAACAACAAATTCCTGGGACTGGGACCTCCAACGGTGTCCAGGTGACCCAAGGCAACAAGTGTCACTTCTCCTCTCCTCCTAAACCCCCCCAGAATGAATTCTGCATCTTCCCCAGCCTCAGTGTTCATTTCTTTTGGCAACTGCTCTGCAACATTCGACCCATTTAACATTTGGGGTTTTTTGCTTGGGTGTTTTTTGGGTGTGGTTTTTTTTTTTGCCTTATTATTCCTTTGGAGAGGGAAAGCTGCAAAGACATCTGCACAAAACGCCAGTCACTAGGGGTTGGTCTAAACAAATTCCTCATGTTTCTGGGGAGACCAACAGTGTTTGAGAGTCAAGGAAGAGCACGAGGTCCTGAGAGCAGAGACAGCACCAGAGGAGAGCGTTGAAGCCTGTGGTGGAGAGGAGGAGGAGGAGAAGGGGATGAAGGAATTGCTGCCATCCTCCCCCAGCAGCTGTGTGATCACCAAACCAACCACCATGAAAACAAGGCCAAGGCTGCTGAGATGCCCAGGAGACAAAGGTCATTGCAAAGTCTCTCACAACAGCTTGAGATATCTTCCCATTTCAGATGTTTCCACCATCCAAATTCTTCAGGCCAAGTGTTTTCAGGAATACAAACACCCTCAGAGCTCACAGAATCAAAAGGGGTTGGAAGGGACCTCTGGAGATCATCTCATCCACCCCCTGCTCCAGCAGCTCACCCCCTGCAGGGCGGCCCGGGCCACAGCCAGGAGGGTTTGGGATCTCTCCAGAGCAGGAGACTCCACAGCCTCTCTGGGCAGCTGCTCCAGGCTCTGCACCCTCACCCCAAAGAAGTTTCTCCTGCTGCTCAGGTGGCACCTCCTGGGTTCCAGTTGGTGCCCGTTGCCCCTTGTCCTGTCCCTGGGCACCACTGACAGAGTCTGGCCCCAGCCTCTTGCCCCCCGGGGCCCTTTAGCTCTTGCTCAGCACTGCTCAGATCCCCTCTGAGGCTTCTCTTCTCCAGCTCAGCAGCCCCAGGGCTCTCAGCCTGTCCTGGCACAGAGATGCTCCAGCCCCTCAGCATCATCTTTGTAGCCTCATTCCTTGTCTCTTGAACTGGTGAGCCCAACACTGGACCCAACACTCCAGAGGTGGCCTCACCAGGGCAGAGTGGAAGGGGAGAACCTCCCTTGACCTGCTGGCCACACTCTTCTGAATGCACCCCAGGAGCCCATTGGCCTTCTTGGCCACGAGGGCCCATTGCTGGCTCCTGAGCAACTTGTCAACAACCTTCTGAGGCCAGGGCAGCTTTTTGTCCTCCAGCAACCCCAAGACACCCCAAGAAGGCAGCAGGCCACGTGCCCAGGCCCTGCTCCAGGTTTCTTTGATCCTTGTAGGAACCACGAAGACAAAATTTATCTGTGGGTGTCAAGAAGGGAAACGTAGTGAGCAGAGTCAACTGCTGTGCAGCCCCCAGCAGCCCAGGGCTGAGGAGTTCCCTCCTCCTCTGCCTCCAGGGCCCACGAGGAGACAGCACAAACAGCTCCAGAAGAAGGATGATGATGATTGCTCATGTTTTAACCCCTTCCCAAGGAGCAGCTCTCCCCCTTGCTGGTTTGGTAGCAGTGCTTCTCCAGCAGGAGCCTTCCCAGCAGGAGCCTTCCTGTGAAGGAAACTGGAGAGGAAAGGGAGAGGAGCTTGCAGAGGATTTGCCTTCACTCCTGATTCCTCTTGGCAGTCCCTCCCCTGAGAGGTGTCCATGCAGCAGCACTGTCAGTGTGAGTGCAGCTCCAGCTTGCCCTCCAGACACCTCCTCCCTCTGCAAGGGGGGCTGGGATGCCTGGGAGGACACTTTTACCAGGGTAGAGGTGACCCCAAGATACTCCCAAGGACTGTAATGGCCATGAAGTGACCTGACTAAACACAGGACTTCCAAAATTCAGGCAGGTGAGATTTGGAGGGTGGCATGGAGCAAAACTGAGACGTAGCAAGAGGTCAAGAAGCCACAGGAAGGGTGATGTTGAACAGGAGGGAATGCTGGTGTGCAGAAAGAGGAGGAAGGAACAAAACAAAAGAGTGTGGGTGACCCCAAAACTGGTGGAACTGGAGCAGAAGAGCTGCCAAACCAGTTTATCTGGGTTGGGAGAGAGGGACAGTAGCAGCCTCCCCACTGACAACACTGTTGGACACGTTGCTTCCCATTAGCAGCTCAGGTTTTTGAGGGGAGGGGGGGGGAAAAAGTCACTGGAGCAGCATCTGCTGCCTCCACCCCAGGGGCTGGGGTGAGGAGAGAGACATCACAGCAAGACCACGGAGCCCTCTGGCATCCCCCTGCCCCTCTTCACACACTGGGTCTGGAACTGAAAACGCTGGTTCAGCTCCAGGCAGCAATTTTAGGGTCAATTGCTTCTTCAGCAGACACTGAAATGACAATTTTTCAAGCATCAAATTAACTGTGAATGTTTTAGGGGAGCGTGGAGTTCAGTTCCACACTATTCCTGCAGGTCCCCCTCCTCCAAAGCCCATCTCCTAATCCCTCTTGAGAAGCCAGGGGCTTTTGGGGGGGGCTGGAATTGTGCTTCCAGCTCAATTCTGCAATTACACGAGCTGCTTTTTGCTCCATCACCTCACCCCACTCTCCAGCATCCAGACCCTGAGTGGAGGGAGCTGCTTTTGGAACCCAATTTATCACAGAAGCACATCAACATCACTTCACCTGCTGAAAGCTTTTGAAAGTCTCCCCCAGACTTTGATAGTTCAGCTTGGAGCCATTCCCAATCCACAGGAAAAGACTCATCTGGCAGCAGCACACCATGAAATAAACTATAAAACCTTAATGAGGTGAAACATCCAATAAAAAAGCAACCAAAAAACCCAAAGCTGTGCATCCTTCCCTAACACTGTCAGTAGAACAGACAACTACAGGTCTTGGGGCTGCACCTGGATCCAACTGGTATTTAAACAGCATCCCCAGCATGGGGAATTTGGAAAGCCACTGTTGGGGATGAGGTCAGATTGGGGTTTGTGACCTGTGGGAATTCTAGGATGGGGTCAAATTTTGATCTCTGACTCTTAATGGAAGTGTTATGAAAGGGTGGAGATGAAAAAATGTCCTTTCAAATGACAGTGCCCAACAATGTCCTGAGAATTCTGCACGTCTCCAGGTCATCTAAAGGAGCAGCAGAATTTTGTACCAGCAGAACTTTAAGGCAATGAGACAGCTGAGAGGACAAAGTGGAGATTGAGCATTTAAATGGCACAAAACATCAAGCTGATGACCCCACTGTTAGGTCCACAGCTCCACCTCCCCAGCTGGCCACCTGACCATAGAATCCTAGAATCCTTTAGGTTGGAAGGGACCTTCAAGATCATCAAGTCCAACCCTGGAGCCATTAGGGCTCTAAAGTCCTCTGCTAAAACAGATCATCCAGACAAGGTGAAAGCTTCTGACATCACCAGCAGGGAGCTGCCCAACCAAAGCTGCTTTTGGTAAAGCCAGAGCACCACTCAACCACCAGCAGGGTCAAAACCTCCCCTGCAGCCTTGCAATAACAAAACCCAACTTGTCTTCCACAAAACACAAGCTGCTGTAGGTGCCCAGAAGGTGAGGAGCTCCAGCTCTCCCCCAAGAACATCTCCAGGAAGAAGCCATATGCTCAGATGTAAATAAACACAGTCACACAAATGTAGAGACATCTATAAAAATGATATATAATTGATATAAAACTGTGCCCAGCACCCAGCAGGTGGCACTGGTACCACAAGCTCCTGAGGCTGTGAGCAGGCACCATCTTCCTGAAAGGTAAACCCACCATGGGCACGAAAGTGTCCACCACCCTTTGGCAACACCTCAAGTGCCAAATCCAGCAGGAGGGCCAAAATCCCACTGAGGCTACTGGCCAGGCACCCCCTCCATCGATTCCCTCCAGAGCTGCTAGTCCTCCAGCAGCATTTTGGGGACCAAAAGGAGTATTTTGGCCACGGGAGCATCACGTTGTGACGTCCAGGACGCTGCGACTAAACGCAAAGCTTCCTTCAGGCTTCCTCACTCCTTTTTCTCTGTTCAACACACCCAACCAGCTTCCCATTAGTCCCACGAAGAATTTGGGCTTCTGAAGATCTCACCAATGAGCCAATCAGAACTGGCAGAGCTCTGTGGTCCCTTCATTAAAATTGAAGACTTGTTTTCACCCATGACTTCAGTGCCACTGTCATATGCACAGTCTCATCACCTCTCTTCTTCAGCTGACTGGTGCTTCAACTTCAGCTGGGTGGCTTTGTTTTTTAAAAACATATTTTCCTTTCCAATTCAAGATTCCCTCCCTTCTTTTATTTAAAAAAAAAGCCAAAAAATAATAAAAAGCAGCTTAGAAGCATCAACTGGAAGCCACCGGCTCGGAGCTCTCCTCGTGTCAGATGGAGAGATGCCTTCCCAAGGTCATTTCATGTTCCAGTGGGTCTGTTATGAAGTCAGGGAATGGCAGATAAGGTTGCAGGAGATAGCAAAGTGCCTTCCTAAGCTACTTCTGGGCAGCAATGTGCAACCAATATCTCAGCAAAGGGACCTCTATAACATTTACCTTGGAACGAAACTTCCTGCGCCGAGATAAAGGCTGCAGCAGGGAGTAGCACTGAGATGCTGATTGGGTTTTCCTGCTCTCTCCTGACTAAAAAGCAAAATAAAGCCCAAGAACAGGCTGATTTCTGGATGAATTTACATGAACTGCATGTTTATGGCACTTGGCAAAGGTTGGGGGGGTCAATTCTCAGAACACGAGGGGGTATCTCCTCGGGAAGTGCTGCTAAAATACCCAAAGCACCAAAAATTGGCTGTTAAAAAACTATTCAGCTGAGAATCAAGTGCTGCCCCCCAAATTAAGAGCCACCAGAGCAGCTCCCTTACTAGCTACACACAGCAACGATCCCCAAGGTGAAAAGGGAAAAAGAAAAACCCCTTCCCCAAACCACAGCTCAGACCTTTTCTTTGCAAGCCTTGCGGGAGGAACGATGAGCCTGGAGTTTTTAAGATTGCTTCTCAGACAGCCCGAAAATGGAGCGAATTGGATCCTCTGAGGAAGCTTTTCATGCCACCGGAGCCTATCCCAAACTCCGACAGAAGGGAA
>NW_008589345.1:0-259 GCF_000691845.1 Merops nubicus
TCCGCGGGCACCGCTTCGCCTGCACAGGGGCGGAGCACCGAGGTGCCACGCGAGGACACGACGCACCACGGACAGCACGGAGAGCCCGCCCGAACCCCAAAGGCACGGGCCGCGGCACCAAGGCTTTGCCAGGACCTGCCTGCGAGCACTAGCAGGGGCTTGCTGTGCCCGTGGCACTCCCGCTGGCGTGGCCACCGCAGGAGAAGGGGCGTCACTCATCTAGTGGGGCAATGCCTTGCACAGCAGCCACCGGTCGCGG
>NW_008589345.1:327-4183 GCF_000691845.1 Merops nubicus
CAGCATGGTGTGGGCTAGGAGCAGGGACGCAGAGGGTGGGCTGCCCAGCAGCCCTGCCCCTGCTCCCCACCTCTGCAGCCCCCACCACTCCCCTTGCCTCCCCTACCTGCGGCTGTGTCCCCCCAGGCTTGTGGCTCATTATCTACAAAACACCTCAGCAGACGTTCACCCATGAGCAGCCCTGGAAGGATGCTTGCCACATCGTGGCCCCACAGCTCTGCCATGACCTGCACCCCAGCACCACGCCTGCTGCCTCCAACAGTCTCTCAGACCCTGACACACCGCCAACATCTCGTCTGCCAAAGTGCTGCTCCTTCTCCCCACAAACATGGTAAGCGACATGGGGCTGTGGTGGAGCCTGTGAGCCCCCATGGCTGCCTGCACTGGGATGACAACTGCCCGTTGATGCCTCCTCTGCTTGCTCTCTCTCAGTGAGCCTTTGATCCATGGCAATACTTTGCCTCCCGCTCCACGACAACTTAATTTCTATAGTAACCTCCTGTGCTGGATCTTGTCGAAAGGCCTTTTGAAAATCTGAATAAACTATGTCGAGTGGTTTTTCTTCTACCCACTCTTTACTGAAGTATTAGAAGAACTCTAATATAACAAATGAGGCTGGATGTTCCTGTGCAGAAGCTGTGCTGGCTCAAGCTGAGCACGTTGCAATCTTCCAGCCACTCAGGTTTTGGTAATTGGCTCCACCAATTTGCCAGACAAAAAGGATTTTTCCTCATGATGCTCCCACAGCACCATCAGGATGATCCCCACCGTGGTGGTCCCTGGGAACATCCTGAGGGCATGTTTCTGGAGAACCTGACCCTGCTCGAGGCCAGCAGTGAGGTGGACTGATGTAAACTGCTCCAGCTTGTTACAAAATTTTAATTAATCTATGAAAATTTCCTATCTGCAAATAATTCAGACCTTATGAAATTCCAATAAAACCATTTATCACAGCTGGCAATTTGATGTTCCCAGCAAAGCTCTTGGGCGCTCAGGGAGTAATTGATAGCCTAATATAATTTTAAATTAGGGTTTGTGTTATTAATTTCAGCCCTCCAAAAACAACTCTTTGTTTGGACTAAACCCCACTTCTTCTGGCACCCCACAAGCAGCAGGCAGGTGCCCAGGGGGCTACTGGTGGCACCAGCCCTGCCTGCTCCTGCCACTCTGCCCACAGCCGGTCTGGGGGCCCTAGAGCCGTGTGGGGCTGTGACTCCGGGAGCAGGGCCGGCCGGTGACAGCTGTGTCCCTCGGGAGCACGGGTGGCTCCCAAAGCGGGAGAGCTGCAGAGGGGCAGCAGGGCCAAGAGCAGCGTGACCCATGGGGGGGCCGAGTGTGACCCCCATGCCCCAGCCCACTGCTTTTACAGTTAAACACTCGATCCCAGTAATTTCCACTTATGCATCTGTCACCTTTCAGGGACGTGGGATCCTTCTCCTCCTGCTGAGTAACATCCCTGCGTGTTGCTGAACAGCTATTACACCCTGCTGTGGGGCGGCTGCGTTTTGGAGGTGGGAGAAGGAAAATGATCCCTGTACTTACATGGTCTTAACTCCATAACATGATCAAAAGCTTGCAAAACATACTGAGTATATGAATGTCTAATGCAGCTGAAATGTGACAGTCTCACCATCCCTTCACTACAGCTCTCACCAGTAATCCTAGTGACAATGGGACCAGTGAGGGGCACAGCCCACAGCAGTGGGGAGTCCACAGGCACCCTGGGGCTGCACTGGGGATGCCTGCCCCAGCCAGGGATGCCATCAGAGCCCCAGGCTGGAAAAGGGTTGTGGTGACATGTCAGGGGCCCTGGGAAGGGTTGGGGACAGCAAGAATAGCGAGTCAGGAGCAGCTGGTACAGACAAGAGGCCAGTGAGATGCGAGGCAAGAGGGAGGCTTGATGTGGTTCATTAGTTAATGGGCACGCCAGGCTTTGAGAGTGCATAGCACTAAAGAGGTGCAAAGGATTTCATGTTTTAAATTATTTATCCAGGTTATTTTTTTTTCCCCCTCTCTCTTTTTCTAACTAGATGCCGTGAGGAGCAGCCGTGCGTGGCCGATGGGAGCAGCACAGCCGCACTTGAGCCCCGTGGGGCTGGGTGCCCCTGTGCAGCTGGAGGGAGACGAACATGGGGCTGGGTTTCATCTGCTGCTGCCCAGCCCTGGCATTGGCACGGGGAGCCAGACCCACAAGGCAGGGGGCCATGTGTGGGGCAGCATGGCTGGCACACACTTGTCCCAAGCCAGGCATCACAGGGGACCTTGTGGGGCCATTACCACTGAAGGGCAGCTCTAGAGGTCCTGGGGCATCGTAAAGGGATTCCCATAAACAACCCCTGTCCCCCCACCTCTGCCCGTGCCCCGGGAGCACAGCAGAGGGCAGCTGCTTAATCCCTTTCCTGGGGACCATCAGGGGACTGAGCCAAAGGCATAATTAAGCTGGGGAGCTATTACCATGTTAAAAATCTGGACACAACCCCATAACGAGATTTGCAATTTGTCCCAGGCAGGCAGGCAGGCTGCAGTGTGCTTTCCCCATTAGGGACTGCATGCTGTTAGCAATCGCATTAGTGGGGCTGGGATTTAGCAGCAGGAAACCAAAGTGGTCCCTGCAGACCCCGGCCCATCGCTGCGTGAGCCAGGCAGCTGAGGGGTACAGAGGGGATGCTCGACTCCATACGCTCCCTGATCATGGCTGGACTGGGCTGTGCTGGGGTTACCTCACTCCTGCTGTCACTGAGAGCCACAGGGTCCTCCTGCTTGGTCATCTGCTACCTGAGCCTCGTTGGATGTCACTTGAACATGGTTTGCTCAGCTCCCAGCTGTGTTGAAGCCCTAGCGGAGCCCCAGCCCTCGTGGCCATGCTGCCTTCATTTGCTATTTTATTCTTGGGTTCTATTGGTTAAACATACTTTAATCTACACAGTCTGGAGCTATTGATACCACGCCGCGCTAATTTGTTAGCTGGCTGTCGAGTAGATGAAGCAAAATGCCAAATATTAAATGAAATGTATTGTGTGAAATGGCCGGTGCTGAGGTCCCCGTTTATAGCAATTTATAGTTCTCACAGGCCTGGGCCCTGGATGCTGAGTGCTCCTGGGGTGTGCATCGGCGTACCGGACATCTGTAGGACTCCCCTGGCCCCATTGATCTGGGGGGACAGGGACAGTTCCACTCTGCACAGGAGCTGGGACGTGTGCCTGCACCCCGTCCCTGGGCTTTCGCCCTCTGTCCCCGGTGGGGAGGATTGCACTGCTGCACCTAGCAGCTGCGTGACGCCCCCCCCCCCAGCTCGCTGGGTGCCCCAGCTGCCCCCAGCGTGCTGCCAGCCTCGGGGCTGGGGGAGGATGATCCACGCTGGGTGGCTGTGTGAGCGTGTGGGGGCACCCGCCTCCGAGTGCCGCGCCTGCGAGATTATTTATTGGGTGAGTTATGACTTTGTTTTCCCGTGTGTAAATAGCTGGGAAGCACAGCTAATGTTCTGTGTGCAGCCGAGGCAATCCCAGCCTGCAGCACAGCCCTGCTCCCCCACAGCCCCCTCACAAAAATCAGCCCCAGCCCTCCCTGGGCCCATGGCAAGGGAGGAATTCCCATTAAACCGCACTGGTGAAACATGGGGGGCACCGATGCCCGCACCCCTTGGCCACCCCGCTGTGGCCCCATGGGGCTGCAGGTGCTATTGGGGCTGGCCCTGGGCAGCCCCACGTGGACCAGCTGTGGCCCAGGTGACTTGTGCCAGGGGCAGCAGATGCACAGAGGTGGTTTTTCAGCTGTGCCTAGGGATGCTCTTCCAGCTGTGCTCATGTAAGGCTCTCCAGCTGTGTACGGAGAGCTGAAGCTGCCCCCAAAAACATAG
>NW_008589345.1:4284-7312 GCF_000691845.1 Merops nubicus
CGACGGGTCTGGGGAGCCTGGGTGGCTGTTGGGTTCTCCTGGGCCTCATCCCCTCGACGACAGGCAGCCCCAAATCAGCTTCATTAAGAACCATTGATCTGTTTCCTGCTTAATATATTTTTTATTTCCAAATGTTTTTTTCCAGGCTCCACAGCGTTTGCAGCTTGTACCAATTAAGGCAGCAGCACAGAATGAGTGCTGCAGCCCATTAATTAAACTTATAGGGGGAGATTAAGTGCCCACTCCATTCTCCTCGACGACAGGCAGCCCCAAATCAGCTTCATTAAGAACCATTGATCTGTTTCCTGCTTAATATATTTTTTATTTCCAAATGTTTTTTTCCAGGCTCCACAGCGTTTGCAGCTTGTACCAATTAAGGCAGCAGCACAGAATGAGTGCTGCAGCCCATTAATTAAACTTATAGGGGGAGATTAAGTGCCCACTCCATTCTCCCTGGCAGCTCCCTCTGAGCAACAGGCGTGCTGGGGCTGGGAGCAAGGCTGAGCACTCATGTGCTGGCTGCCAGCCCGCCCCTCCCCCCCATGTCTCCAGCCAGCCACACGGCCCCTGCCACGCTCGGTGCCAGCCTCGGACCCAGGGGTGCTCACCTTGGGCACAGCACGAGCTGTGGCATGGCTTGCACGGGGGCAGCTGGGCTCTGAGGCACTCTACTCAGAGTGGGGACACTCCGCGTGGTGTCTGTGTCCCAACAGCAGACGGGACTGGAAGATGAAGTGAGTCTAGCTGGGAAGGAGTGGCATAAACACCCCGTCGTGACTGACCCCGAGGCCCCAGGCGTCCTTGGCACAGAGTGCCTCAGGAGAGGGTATTTCAAGGACACAAAAGGGTACTGGTGGGCCTTTGGTATAGCTGCCATGGAGGAAATGGAACCGTTGCTCAGGCTCTCAGAGGACCCTTCTGTGGTGGGGTTTATGAAAGCTGAAGAGCAGCAGGGGCCAATCACTACCACAAGAGTGCACCAGAGGCAATATCACACTAATCAAGATTCTCTGATCCCCATCCAGAAGCCAAGGGGTGATCAGCAAAACTCACTCACTCTTCGACAGTGCCATATGGCCACTGTGAAAGTCAAATGGAGAATGGAGACTAACAGTGGACTATCACAGCCTGAATGAAGTTACACCACCGCTGAGTGCTGCCATGCCAGACATACTGGAACTTCAACACCAAATGGAGTCAAAGGCAGACAAGTGGTACACCGTGGCTGGTATTGCTAATGCATTTTTCTCAATCCCTTCAGCAGCAGAGTGCAGGCCACAGTTCACTTTCACTTGGAGGGTCTTCTGCTGATCGCTTGCCCAATATAGAATGATATTATCATCAACAGGCAGACCAGCAGCCAAACTCCTCCCTCTGCTACCACATCACACACAAGAGATCCAAAGTGCCAGACAGCGAGAGGGAGGATCAAGTCAATGCACTCATCCACTACAGTAGACATGAAGAAGGGAGAGAGCCAGGCAAGGAGTCAAGCCATGGGGAATGGTAGCAGCCAGGCCATGAGCCCTGTTCTATAGCAGGGACTCAGAGACAGCTTCATGTTCTGGCCCTGCCATCCTGGGAACCCTGCTTGTGACAAAGAGTCAGGGAGCCTTTCCAATAGCCAGAACCCCCACACAGCACATACACTGTTCAGACAGATCTCCCTATCTCACTGTAGCAGAGTCAGCTCTTACACAGGTGGCTTCTTGCCCCACCTCCAAGTGAATGTGGAAGTTGGGGACACCTGGTGGTGATCTCCTCATCAGTTCCCACCTGATGGTCAGACCCTGCGTGAAAACTAATCGGGAAGGTCTTTCTTGCCTGGTTGTGGACACCATCCATATGCCAACCCTCATTCAGGGCTGGGGGTTTAAATCCCAGCACTCCAGAGGGGCATCCAGTACACCTGGAGTCGACTGCCCCAGGGGTGAAAACACAGCCCCACCACTTGCCATGGTCCCGTCTGGCAGTGTAAGGGGGAATTGTTTATAGCTCTGTGGGCCCACGACACCTCAGGTCATCAAGGTAGAGAAGCAACATACTGAAGGGCTCAAGATCAAGGGATGGATTTGACCATGGACACTATTGCACAGGTCATTCACGAATATGAGATGTGCTGCAGTCAAGCAAGCCAAGCGGTTAAAATCCCAGTGGTATGTGGGACAATGGCTGAAACATAAATACAGTGAGGCCTAGCAGACTGACACTGTCACTGACCCACCACGGCAAATGCCACGTGCTCACAGTGGTGGAAATAACCACTGGATGGCTGGAAAGGTACCCAGTGTCCCATGCCACCACCCTGAACACCCTCCTGGGCCTTGAAAAGCACCAGAAGAAAGTCTTCCCAGGGTAGTGCGTGTATCACCATCCCTGGATGTATTTAAAAGCTGTCTAGATAGATTGCTCAGGGATATGGTGTAGAAGTGGCCTGTTAGACATAGATAATTGTGTCGGTAGGGGCGGCACGGAGCAGCACGGAGTCCCCAGGCGGGTGCAAAGGAGGAACTTTATTTACAAAAAACCTGGCCTTTTTATGCCCTTAGTCGACCATTAGTTTACATACTTTTTAGGCATAACAAACCCACTTTAATCAACCACCAAACAGCACGGTGCAAACACACAGCATGCCTCGCCTCCTCTATTCTAGCCGAGTCACTCTCCCAGAGCCCTTCTCTGCTTAGCCTAAGTTACAGGCCGGAGCTGTGATTTTACCAGGCCTTCCCTTACAAAGCTGTACCTCAGAGTTAGATAATGGTTGGACTTGATCTTAAAGGTCCTTTCCAACCATAGTGATTCTGTGATATCGCAAGGGGACTTAATTTTGGGGGAGAACAGTCAGTGAATTAAATTGTGTGATGTTAATTGTTAAATAGCTGCTGGGCATGACATAGGTGGTGTAGAATAAGGAGTGGACAATGTCCTGGGTTCAGCTAGGATAGGGTTGATGTTCACAAGTGGCTGCAGCTTGGCAGGACCACAGCGGGATAAACAACCAAACCAGCCAATGGGATATTTCATACCA
>NW_008589345.1:7355-10174 GCF_000691845.1 Merops nubicus
CCACCAAACCCAGCCAATGGGATATTGCATACCATACTGTTGCCATGCCCTCTGTATAAGGGGAGGGGCTGCCCTGTGGAGGCAGTGCTTGTTTTCAGCAGGTGGCTTCAGAGTATGGCTGGAGCAAGGAAAACTGCATCTCAAATGCAGGGCTTACTGCCACTTGCTTTATATATTATTTTACTGGTATTACTGTTGTTCCTCCCCTATTTGTGTCGTTCTATCGAACTGTCCTTATCTCAACCCACAGGCTTTTTGTTTTCTTTTCCTCTCGATTCTCCTCCCCTAACTCATGGCTGGGAGGGGATGGGGAGGTAGTGGGCAGTGGCTGCTGGTGTTTAGCTGCCAGCTGAGGATAAACCTCAACAGCTTCCAACCCCATCTTGGCACCCACACCCCCTGTCAGCCTTCCCACCATGTCCTGCCCTACAGCTCCTGAACCTGCAAGGTGTGTGCAGGGGCTAAGCACCCCCCAGACACAGAACTCCATTCCCGGCTACTCCCGTCCGCTCCCTCGCTCATTGGGCCAGCAGTTAATTTTAACAAGGCTTTTAGGCTCAAGTGCTGCTTGGCGTGACTGGGAGAAATTGATATTTTGAGAATGAGCTTGTGAGGGGCCATGAATAATTCACGCTGGGGTGGTTCCATTCCCATAAGCAGGCTGCTAAAAAACCAAACCCAGTGCTTAACAAGGAAACCAATTTCCATGCTGCACAGCCCCAGACCTCAGCTCAGCCTCTGCTCCCACACGGCAGCAGTGAGAGGAGCTGGTCCCTGCACCCTTTCCAGAGCATCCCACGGTGGTACCTGCTCTTCATGCTGAGATGGGTGTCAGAGACTCAAGGAACCCTGATGGAGTTGCTGGTGGCAGTGGCACTGAGGCCATATGAGCTGGAGGTCAGCAACATGTCACTAGCCCCATTAGGCCTGGTTTGACCTCTTTATTTCATTAGGCCCCTTTTTAAGGGCTATACTGTAGTGTGGAGGAAAGTGAGCACCCATTACCATGGCAATGGGGACAAGCAGGTGAAGCATGTCACACCAGGGTGGCTCTGGGGATAGGCAAGGGTCACCTCCAACCACAGGGCAGGTGGTAGGGGACATGACCTGGTTGAGGGTGCAGGGCAAGGGACTGGGGAAGGGAGCTCGACTCTGTGCTTTGGCACAAATCCTGCTGTCCATCTGAGGAGGCCCCCATGGGGAACTGTGTCCCCTGGGAGTTGGAGGGGATGGGCTCTAGCTCTCCAAGCACGTTGTGAGGATGAGCAGCCAGGAGGGCGCAGCACTGCCAGGCTGGAGCACAGCATTGGTACAGGGGTGGTGGGGTTGAACCGGCCATGAATAAATTTAGGCTGGAAATTAGCAGCAGGGTCCTCACTGCCAGACCAGCCAGGGCTGCCCAGGGAATGAGCTCAAGCTGGGCTGGAGACAGAGCAGAGGAATGGATGGGTGCCAGCAAGTTCGCAGCAGCCAGGCACGGATCCATTCCCAGGTCCATGTGTCCCTTTTCCTGGGCACACCCACCCTATGCTGGCAAGGCTCCAGCGTTCAGCTGCCAAGACCTTTGTCTGCACCGTGGCTGGGGTTCCTCTGTGAGACCTGGGAGATTCCCCACCTGCCCCAGTGCTGTTGCAGGGAGGCTGGGACCTCCTTCCCCACCCAGAGGGGACAGAATGGAGACACCTGCTGCTCCCATCCCTTGCACGGGGCCATCAGGAAGCACCTCCAAGGTCCAACTCTCAGCACTGAGCTGGCAGCTCGCGTGTGCCAGAGCCACTGTGTGGCAACAGCAGCATCTGTTTGCTGCCACCGAGGATCTCTGTCTCTCTCTGTCTGCTCATTACTGGACGCCTTCCAAGTGACGCGGCTGGATGACACTAGTCCGGCTGGTTTCACAGCAGGAGCCCGCCCTGGTGAAGAGCTCGGTGGCTGCCCCACCATAGCTCTGCCAGGGAACAGGGCCACCAGGGCTGGAAGCTTCCCAGGTTTGCACAGGGATCCTGGAGCATCCCGAGGTGGAGGGACCCTGGGAGGTGAATATGTGGCCAGAGACAAGCTGGCATGACCATGACCACTGGCACTGAGGCCCACCTGGAACAAGCTTGGGAAGACTCCAAACCCCAGCCTTCAGGAGAGGCAGAAGCTGTGTAGCCAAGCCATCCTCTGTCCCTGGGCTGGCATGCAGCTGTACAGGGCCACACCAACAGTGCTGCCATTCTCGCAGGTGTTGATCCTGTTGCCCATCCAGTTGAGAGCCCCATGGACCAGGATGCTGATGGCTTAAGGGGTGTGGTGGTGCAAGACATGGGGGCTGGAGCCAGTGCAGGAGCTTGGGATTGCCCAGTGAGGGGTGAGAGGGACAGCGTGGGCATCTGGCCCCTCTGAGGGCACCTGCGGCTGTGCCTGCAAGTGGAGCTTTGCAGCCCCTCCACCAGCCCAGCCAGGCTAGTGGGAGCTCAGCAGGGACTCAGCCTCCCTCGAGCTGGATGTGTGGTGAAGGGCAGAGAGCCCCTGGCTCCAAAGCAACGCCCCTCACCCTGGGGAAGAGGACCCCCGAAGGCACTGCAGCCGGGAGCATGGCCCCCCGTCCCCGGGGAGCAGGCCGGGAGCCTCGTGCCGGTGCCTCGGCACGGAGCCACGCGGCGATTAGCCAGAAGAGCCCTGCAGCCCTGCCGCTGCGCGGGCAGAATTAGCCGTAATAAGTCATGATCATCCCCTGATGACGAGCACTTAATGTGTGCCGGTTCTGCTATCAAAGTGCCTCTTAAACCCCGATCGCCCTGTCGATAGCAATGGCAGCGGCTGGTGGGTACCTGGCC
>NW_008589345.1:10189-10954 GCF_000691845.1 Merops nubicus
GAGAGCATTGATTTCTCACAACTGAGAAGAGGCAAATATTTGAAAAGTGATAAATAAGGGAGCTGCTGGCTCGGCTGCACGCGTCAGCGCCCGGTATTAAGGCAACGAGGTGAGACTGCCCAATTAAATCCCAATGAAAATGGCCGCAAATTCAATTTTCCCCCTCGCCCATATCCATCGTGAGGGCCAGGGGGGCTGATAACACGGGGTGCATCGATTGGCACTGCTGGGAAGAAATCTCTCTGAATTCAATTAGTTGGGAAAACACAGGGAGCGGCGCGGGAAACGGGGACAAGGCTGTGTGCTTTCCTCATACCCAAGGGGATGGAGCACTCTGCACCCGCTGCGAGTCACCACAGGGCTGCTGGACACAACGATGATGGCACCCATGGGTGCCACACTGCCCTGTAGAGATGGGGGAGAAACACTGTGTATTGGTGTTTTTCTTGGTTTGCGCCCTTTGAGGGGTCACTCTGGGTCTGGCACCCCACCAACATCTGCAGGACACGGTGGCAGCTGTGCTGGGGAATTGAATGCCCTGCTCCTTGCCCGGCACTGATGGTGAGTGACAGGGAACAGCTTGTGTGAAGCTCCCTGTGTCCCCGAGCGGTGCCTGGCCTGCACTGACCTGCACAGAGCTTGACTGGCCCCAGTGGGGACAAGTCTGCAGGTGCTCAGCAGGTCCCGATGGGATGGGGAGCTGAGACATCAGGGCTGGGGTCTGTGGCTACTACCCAGCCCCTTCTCCCAGGGCTCCAGTGCAGA
>NW_008589346.1:0-938 GCF_000691845.1 Merops nubicus
TCTTTTTATTTTTCTATTTTTTTTTTGGTCTTTTAAGGGAGGAAACAGCGTCTTTGTTAAATAATACATTGCAAGGTTATTTATAGACAGCAAGGTAAATCGATAGAGAGGGAAGCTAAAAAAAAATAGCTTTTTTTTTTGTTTTTTTTTTGATACTGGGAAGAAACTAGTTTGATACAGCGTTTTTAACGGTTCGCCTCCTTCAATTAAAGATTTCTGTCGTTGTCCAAAATCCGGACTGTGTTAAATCTGGGAGATGAGGGGTTAGCCAGTGCCCATCTGGTCAGAGAGGGATGATTATTTTTTTTTCTTTTTAAAGGAACGCAGATTTGCACGCCTGAATGAGACTATTTTTGCACCATTTTCATGATAAATCCAGTCTAGATGATACCAATATAATAGCGATCTGACAGTTCATCAGCAGGTGATTATTGCTGGGGTTAAAAAAAAACAAGAGGGTTTTTTTTTATTGCCTTCTAAAACGAAATGAAGTGATAATTATTTAGCCATTTGGCCGACGTTATTCAACAATAATTACTCAAGCTTTCGCCGTTCCCCTACCAATTCCGGGCGGTAAATACTTCATTTCAGCCCGACCACAGCAGGTTGGGGAATTATTTAATCGCTATCAGGCAGGAAAACGTTGCCGGTGCGGGCAGCGAGGGGCAGGGGGTCGGAGCGGCCCCCGGGGCGCGGCTCAGGGGATTCAGCCGCTTCCGAAAATCCTCAGCCAAATCGTGGTGAATTCGCTTCTGGTGTGGCTTGGGTTTTATTAAGGGGAAAAAAAAAAAAAAGCGAGAGAGAGAGAGGGTAGAGAATGGCTTTGAGTGTTGGCGAGGCTTTCAGACACCTGGTTGGGAAAAAAAAAATGTCTGTTCCTTCTGCAGCGTTGCTCCGAGACATAAATTTAACATGGCTCACGGTGAAACGCTCCTTTC
>NW_008589346.1:969-1285 GCF_000691845.1 Merops nubicus
GTGGGGTGCGCCGGGCAGGGGGGGCGGCCGCCACCGACACAAGCCCAGAGGCTTTTCAACGTTGTATTTTTGTGGTGGTGAGGTAGAGTATTTTTTTTAAAAAGGACGGAAATGTGAAAAGCGGCGAGAAACGTGTCGAAAACTCGCCTCGCGTTTGCAGGGTTGTAATAGAACGGGGAGATGCCTTTTGCTGCTTTATCGCCGTGCTTAACACCCGCAACGATGCTGCTGTTCCTGCCTTCCCCTGACCTCCTTGCTGGGGATAGAGCTTGCAACGGCACAAACAAAAAGAAAAAGAAATCTCCCTCTTTGGCAT
>NW_008589346.1:1336-1626 GCF_000691845.1 Merops nubicus
GAAAAGGGATTTTTTTTTTCAGGAGGTAGATAGACCACACCTGTACCGTGGACCGTGAGGCTGATGGCAGCTGGGGGCTGTTCTCTGTCTCCCACCCAGACCATCCTGAACTCCATGCACAAGTACCAGCCCAGGTTCCACATAGTTCGGGCCAACGACATCCTGAAGCTGCCCTACAGCACTTTCCGCACCTACGTGTTCCCCGAGACCGACTTCATCGCCGTCACTGCCTACCAGAACGACAAGGTACGGCCGGGCAGCCCCTGCCCCCTCCCTGCCCTGACCCCTGC
>NW_008589346.1:1946-2281 GCF_000691845.1 Merops nubicus
CAGCCTCTCAGCGTGGGCAGCCTCACAGAGAAGGTGCCCTGGGTTCAGGAGGAGCCAAAAAAATAGAGCCAGATAAGCTAATTTTAGTTGCTTTCGTGATTTAGCAAGTGTCACCCTGTGAGCAGCGGAGCCAGGAGGGCTCGGTGGGGAGTGGAGAGCCTCTGCCAGCCCCCTCCGAGGGGTGTGTGTGTGTGTTTTAACCCAAAACCTGACCCCCACCTCCAGCCCTGGCTGCTGATGCTAATTGACAGCTCTGTCTGAGGGTCCTGGTGGGCTTGTTTCCCTCGTAAAGTTTATGGCGAAGAGTCACAATCGATTAAAGAGCACTTTGTCTG
>NW_008589347.1:0-250 GCF_000691845.1 Merops nubicus
AAAGCTGGAAAACCTCTGCGGCCCCTCTCCTCCCTCAGCACACGTGTTGCAGCCGCGTCTCCAGGGACACGGCCGGCGAGGGACCAGCAACTTCGGCCAGGGCCCGGCTGAAAAGCAGCCCCCAGCCCCCTCTGCCTGCGAGAGGCTCTCGGTGGCATCACCCACCTTCCAGGAGAAACCCTTCCCCTGGCAGCTCCCGCGGGGCCCGAGCCGCAGGAGGCCCGCGGAGGACAGGAGGCGAGCGGGGTGG
>NW_008589347.1:893-1111 GCF_000691845.1 Merops nubicus
GGAGGTGCCAGCAGCCAGAGGACCCCGCACCCCTCCAGAAGCTCTGGAAACCCTTTTTTTGGGGGGGGGTTTTAGTAGTAGCATTATTTTTGCTCAGTTTCTCTCCATGAACTTGTTTCACCTCTTGCTCATAAGAGGGAGGAGCCGGGTGCTGAGCAGGGCTGGGTGGGGGGAGCTGGCGGGTCCCCACAAACAGGGCTGGGTGAAACACCTGCGTT
>NW_008589347.1:1154-2543 GCF_000691845.1 Merops nubicus
CCCAGCTCACCCCAGGCAGCTCAGATCCACCCCCAGGAGCCTGGCTGAGCCCTGGCAAACTCATTCCATGTCACACCATTTGATGGCAGCCCCCAGAGCACCCACAAACCTCAGAAGGGAAAGCCCCCCCCATGTCCCCAATGCCAGGCTGGCCAACGGGGAGCTTCCAACCCTTGGACCACCATCGTGAGGAACAAGGGTGCCCTGCAGACCCCTCCAACGGCACCAGGGGGACCAGAAAACCCCCAAACCCTCTGCAAGGGGAGGTGGATGCTCCACCCCAAACCTCTGTGGGGCCAGGAGGCATCTCTGAGTCCTACGTTCTTCATACCCCTCTGGATTGAGCCAAGGGTGGATGTGAAGGGCTGCAAGGGGGGCTACCCCACATCCACCCTCACCGGGAGATCCCCACGGAGCCCAACTCCAGGACTCAATCCAAATCCCCCTCCTGTACCCTCTGAGGAGGAGCAGGATGAGGCCAGCCCCAGAGCAGCCTCCCAGACAGAGCTCCAGCTCACACGAGTGTGAGTGGGAAGGTGACGACTAATCGATGCTCCCAGTAATTAAGGTGATGAGTTGATCCCTGAGGTCACAGCCCAGCCCTGAGCCAGAGCCCAGGCTGAGCAACATCCTCCAGGGACACGGGGTCCTCAGAGAGGGGTGTCACCCCCGGGGGGTGCCCGGGCCACCCGAGCTGGTGAAAGCTGGTTGCCTGTGTCTGACTAACGTGAGCAGTGCTGCCTGTCCCTGCCCTCTCCCTGCCCTGTCCCTGCCCAATCCCTGCCCTGTCCCTGTCCCCAAACCATCCCCAGATGCCACTCGGCTGCCAGCATCCCGGCTCCCCACCGAGGCCCTGTGCAAAGGAGGAGGAAGAGGAGGAGGAGGAGGAAGGACTGGCCTCTCCAGCCTGTGTGTGGTCTGTAGGGTGGGGAGCAGCCAGCTCTCCTGGCCGCACAGAAAACAGCCCCCTCTTGGATTCTCGGGTGTCTAATAAGGGGTTGAGCTCATCCCCACCGCTGGCAGGGCTGCTGCGGGGGCTCCTCTCCACCCCGCTGGATCTGCCAGACGGGTCCAAAGTGGTCCCTGGCTGGTCCAGGGGGTGAGGCAGGAGATGTGGGGAGGCTTTATAGCCTGGGGAATCCTGGCCAAACCCAACCCTGCATGTCCCGGATTCTGTTGGGGTGACCTGCTGCCAGGATGGGGTCCTGCCAGGAGAGACCCCTGCCCCGCAGCGCTCCCACGCAGGCACGCAAAGGGTTAAAGGGCCTGATCCCAGCTTCCCTAAACGCGGGGCTGAGAGGGCTGGCAGCTGGCAGGGGATGGAAGGGAAGGGCCGAGTCCCGGGAGACTCGTTGTGGTTCAAGGCCACGTCCCAGCGCCGGGGCGGCA
>NW_008589348.1:0-3026 GCF_000691845.1 Merops nubicus
ACATCGCCCGGCCCTGGAGGGAGCAGGGTCAGGGCAGGTCTCTGCCTCCTGCTGCCATTTACCTCCTTGCCCTCCAGCGCTGCAGCACCGAGTTGCCTGGTAACCCTCCTCCTCCTCCCTGCAGCCCTGGCATGAATGTCTTATAAGGCAGAGCCGGGCTGGAGAAGGATGGACACTGTTCTGGGGAGCCCTTCAGGCCTGGCGCAGGCTTACCTGGCACAGGGGTTAGGGGTGATGGCGCAGTGAGGAGCCTGCCCCTGAGTACTGGGGGCTGGTAGAGGGGGCCCACGCAGGACCCACGGCATGGGCAGCTGGTGGCCGAGGCATATCCTTGCCACCTGGCAAGGGCCCACACACTCCTGCTGAGCCCACAGGAGCAGGCAGAGACCCCTCAGCTGGGCATCCTCCCTCCCCTCAGCTCTTCCCTCCTGCCTACACTGTCCCAGAGCAGCTCTGCACCCTAAGGCTCCTGGGGCCTGGGCTGAGACTTGATATTCTGCCTGCTCCCCTACACACATTGGCAATTAGATCATAATTGTAATATTTGCATATTCATAACAGCTGAAATTAATCGCATTTGCATAATGGTAATGAAAGGGACTTCATTAATTACCGCTTTTTTTCTGGGGATTTTGCATATAAATGGATTCCATTAGGCAGGTTGAGCTGTGCTGGGTGCAAGGCTGGGACAGGAGCCATGTTGCCACACTGGGATGGAGCTGTGAGGACCTGTGGCACCACTGTCACCCTGCCCCAATCTGCTGTGCCCCACAGCCAAGCTCAGCCACAGAGTAGGGATTTGACTGTTGGCTTTTTACCCATGCCCAGACCTGATGGCAAGGTAACAGCAAGGGTAACTGTTACCACCAGCACCCATGCCTGGGGTCGCACTGTGTATGGGGGGAGCTGGGCTGGCTGCTCACAGCAGCAGGGGACCCCCCCTCACCATCCAGCCCCAGGGTGATGCTAAAGGCAGTGGTGCCCAGGGAGTGCTGAGCAGCAGGGCCAGCTGGGGTGAGCAGATGGCCTCCTGCCACATCACCTCTCACTGCTGGGCCCTTCCCAGGGGATGCACCAGCTCCAAGCCCCACCGCACAGCCCCAGCCTGTCCCACGCCTAGCCCAGCACAGCCCCCTTCTGGCAGGAGCAGCGATGGAGAGGCAGGAAAGTGGGGGAGAAGGGCTCTGCTAGCACATTCATGGCCTCTTGTGTGCCAGAGCCAGTCAGGAGCAATGCCCTGGCCTGTGGAGCTGTCGTGACCACATGCAGCAGGCCCTTGGGCAACTCCAGCCATGGTGTGAGCCCCCTCAGAACCGGGAGTCACCTGGCACTGTCCTGACATCCCCATCCCATCACCCTCCCTCTCCCGTGGAGCAGCTCACAATGCCTGGGGAGCTCTGCCCATGAGCTGTCACCAAACTGCTGGCTGGAAAAGCCCCAGATGTCCCAGTTGCGAGGGGAGGTGAAAGAGGAGACGAGGGCTGCACAGAGCTCAGGAAAGTGGGAAAGCGAGTCAGCCGTCGGCAAACACAGGTGAGAAAAGTCTTTGTGAAGCTCTTAGTGGCTGCCAGTCACAGGAGGGACCGACTGCAGCAGAGAGAAAACCAACTCCAGGCAACAGGCTGGTCTGGAGACATGAGAAAGACAACGAAGCTGCAGCTTTGGTGTCCCCCTGTCTGTACCTGGTGAGTACACATCCCCCTCTGCTTCCCGGCCCACTTGTGTGCACAGCCAGTTCAGCCCCGCGTGTGCTGGGGCCAGCAGCAGCTGAAATAATAAACAGGCACCAGGTTTGGGGAAACGACTCCAAAACGGTGACGGAAAGTGGCAGGTTTGGACTTGGGCCCTGCTCTCCCTGGGAGGATGCTCCAGCCACGCGGTACCTCTGCTCCACTCCACCCGGGAAACCGCTTCCCCAGGAGACAGAGTTCATTGCCTCCTTATTGATGTCTCCTTCCCTCTTTCACGGCTGGGGAAGAGGCCTGCAGAATAAATCAGTGCAAGAGACAGATTATGGCAGCTAAAGACTCCAAATGAGATGATAATTGCCGTGGTAATGACAGCGAAGACCTGATGCCGCTGATAAGGAAACATCTCCTCTGCTCTTGGCTGGTGCCTGGCCAGCGGGTTGGCCTGGGCACAGGCTGGGGCTGTCCCCAGGGACACCGTGGCCAGGCAGTGCTGCCCTCCCTGTGCCCAGGGGCTCTCGGCGCTGGTCTCCACAGCAGCAGGGATGGGGGTGCTGGGGGTGCGAGGCGGGCAGCCCTGGTGGGGCTGTTTGTCTGGTTATCCTGCCGGCTGTGTGTCAGCTCTAATTAGGCAAACTTCTGTATTCATTGCGAGCCTGGCCAGCAGAGAATTCCACAATTGAATTTTAATGCCCTAAAAATACATTACAATCAGCCTGATTAATTAAGAGATGGCTTAACACGGTGACCGGGCTGCGGAAGGCCGTGCTGGGGAGGAGTGCCAATTGGGCTGGCTCATACACCCCACGGCATGGGGCAGAGGGCTGCAGTGTCAGGGCCAGCAGACCTGGGGCTGGTCCCTGAGCCCTGTGTGGCAGTGGGAAGGGTTGGGAGCCAGGGCCAGGCTGTGCCCTGGAGTTGCCAGGCTGCACAGGACCCTGCTGCTCCCTCCAAGGGAGAGCTGAGCCCAGACCCTGAGCACCTCGGCAGCCCTGGCCTAGTGGGGCAAGTGGCAGTGGGAGCATCTCCTTTCCTCCCTGTGCCTCCCCCTCCCCCCCATCAGGCTGGCTATTTTGGGGCCTTTCCAAGTGCTTGTCCCTGTGTCCCCACCACGTCCCTGCTCTTGGCGTGGAGACTGACACGGTGCCATGCCACCGCCAGGAGCAGGGCTCTCCTGGGGGACACCCACTTGCTTTTGTTTGTGAATGAGGGTGAGCTGGGAGGCTCCTAGTGGTTTGTCTTTGCGGGGATTCCCCAGGGTGGCAATGCTGGCTAACTGGCTGCCACCCCCTCGAGCCAGCTCTGCCCCTGCTCCCTCAGACACCCCCACAGTCACCA
>NW_008589348.1:3057-6359 GCF_000691845.1 Merops nubicus
GTTGCCCTACACGTGTCACAACTCAGGGTGTCCTCGCCAGCCCCCCCAGGAGCTGTGGGGTGAAGCATCCCCAGAGGGACCCTTGCCCCACACCCTATTGAGAGTGCCAGATGGTGGGAGCAATCCTTGCAGAATCTTGCTGATCCGAGTTTCACCGGCTCCCCTGGCCAGGGAGACAATTTGGCTAAATCCTACCCTGCTGCAAAGCAATGAATGGAAAAGGGGGGAATCCTTAATCATGGTGTAAAGGAGAAGTTGCAACCAGCAGGACATAAATCAGAGGGAAAGTGATAAAGGGAGCCTCTCGCCAGGAGGGGCCAGCAGCAGAGGGAGGGATGGCGACAGCATCACGAGGCCAAAAGAAATCCTGGCAAGGCGATAAATCCCGCAGCCACTGGAGCTGCTCGAGCGCTAATGATCAGGCAAAAACGCCAGCCACATTTAACAAATATTTCTGTTCCGTATTTGCAGAGAAGTGGGACGACATGCTTGAATCATACAAGAGTGATGAAGCCGTCTATTAATTACTGCCGGCAATGTTAAACAACATCTGCCAGCTCAGCGGGCCCAGGCACCGCCCGCCCCAGCCTCCTCCAAGAGCTGGAGGAGAATCTGGCCTCCCCATTAATTTCCCGTAAAATCATGAAATAGCCAGAAAATCCCAGCCAGCTGATCGAGAACCCACCCGCACCAGGAACTGCCGGGATATGGGGATGCTCAGTCCTTGCCTCCTCATCTTGGCTCCATTGAGATTAACATCACATTCCCACAGCCATAAACTGGCAAAGACTGGACATTTGTTTCCCATAATATGAGGTATAGATTTTATTTTACCCAGGTGTTTCTGGAGGCTGTGAAAAAGCAAGGCCTGAGAGGGGCAATGTGCTCGTTAAGCCATTCTGCAGAAATCTTCATCACAGCTTTGGGAGGGCCAGCGTCTTCCCCTGCATGTCCCATGTGCTGCCTGGTGTATGGGACTGGAGGGATGGAGTGGATGGAGGGATGGGGGAGATTGAGAGGATGGAGGGAAGGGAGAGGAGCAGCAGGAAGAAGAGGAAGAGGAGGAGGAGGCAGAGGAGGCGGCTGCAAAGGGCACAGCAGACTTGGATGGCAGTAAAGCAGGTGCTCAGTTGCATCAAGACGCTAATTAATCAATTAATCTGCACAGTATGCATGGACTGTGCTAAGCGGAGAAAGACCTGGTGGAGTGAAGGATCCCACCAAGGAGGCCGCAGAGAGCACTGGGGCTGGTGTGACCCTTCTGTGCCTGGTCCCTGAGCCAAACCCCTTGTAGCGCCTAGGGCAATGAAGAGAGGGGTCCAAGAATTTCAGGTGGGATTCTGGGCAAGGAGGAGATCTGGGGATACCTGTGCAGCTGGCCAGGTCCCCCCACTCAGCAAAGCCTGCCCCAGCACAGGGGAGCTGGGAGGGATGCCCCCGCAGGGGCTGGGGGGGGTTGGGGCTAGGGGCACGGCCATCATCACTGGGACATACTGGCCTTGGGGACACAGGGCTGGGCTGGTGCTGGGTTGTGCTGAAGACGCTTTCCATCTCTTGGTCCTTTTGCACCCAGAGGGGATGGGTTTGGGGAAGACCCTTGTTAGTGAAAAATCATAAGATGTAATACAAGCAAAGCTCTTGCTGCTGCCTCTGTGAGATGCTGGTCCACATGCAGAATATTTTTCCCAGCCTTTTTCTACACATAAAAAGGCTAGAATTTACTAACCTATAAAAGCCAAAACTCACACACAGAATCATAGAATGGTTGGGTTGGAAATGGTGTTAAAGATCACCTAGTTCCAACCCCTGCTGCCACGGGCCTGCACAACCATGTGGTTGCAAAATATTGGGGTGTTTTACAGCAGAGAAGAAAGTCCAGAGGGGAGGCGATGCCAAAGGTGACCCCATCCCAACCCTGGCTCTCTTCACACAGCTGTGGGGTACAGGGTGAGCAGGACAGGTCAGGAGGGACCAGGGTGACCAGCCCTGGTGGTATGGTGCCACCCAGCCACCTCAGCCTGCAACACCCAGGCCTCCCAGCCCCTGGGGTGCCAGCTGAGCTGTCTGGGAGCCCAGGGACAGGTAGTTAAAAAACAGAAATATCAATTTAAATTAAAATGTATTTCATAAAGAAGCAGAGATATAAAACTTCCCTTGCAGCACAGCGAGCTGGGGGACTTATGGGGTACTGGGAGGACCGGTGCCCCCATTGCAGCAGGCTCTGGTGGGGGCTGGCTCGGCTGCCACTGTGGGCACCACGGGGCACCCCAAGGCACGGTGCCTGAGTGTGAGGGCCATCCATCGCTTCTCCATCCCAGCTGTCATAGAGGCCAGAGCTGGGTCTGTGCTGAAATGTCAGCCCACTAATAAAATGTGCAGGAGCTCCCTTTTTTTTTTGGGCCAATAAATCTCCCAGGCGGTGGCAGGGTTGCTCAGCACTGAGTGCCCTCCCACACCAGTGCCCTGCTTGGCCCCCTCCACACCACTCCGCTCTGATCCCACGCTTGTTCCAGCTCCTCCAAACAGCAGGTGCTGGGCACAGGCTCCAGCACCAGTGTGGCACATGGCTCCAGAGCTGTGAGTGGGGAAGTAAATCCACTGCGTCCTGTCAAGGCAAAGTGACAAAACGCTGGTCTGCAATGTAGAAACCACAATTACAACATTAGAAAATGAATGTGATATATATGACCGCTGATATAAAGACACCATTAATGCTTCAGCGTGCAGCCTGGCTGCTTCGCTTCTTGTCAGTAGGGCAGGTTTGCTGTGAGGGCTCCCCACATTCCCAGCTCCCTGCCTAGGTCACCCACACACTGGGGCTCAGCTGCGTGATTATTCGCTGCACTCTCCAGCAAAGCTCTCCTGCTCCCACCCGCTGCCTCTGGTCTTTGACCCTGTTAGGTTCTGGGGCCTTCAGCCTGGGATGTGGCCAGGACTCCCGGGGCCGGAAGGGCACATGGTGGTGCTAGGCGCCTCTCCAGCCCCAGGGTGCGAGGGCCCAGAGAGGCTGCACCTGGGGCACAGGCAGATGCCATGCAGCCTGCGGGCTGTGCCTGGAGGTGCACAGAGCTCGGGGAACAGGAACTGGGGACGCGGGGCTGGTCAGGGCCACCACAGAGGTCAGACTCCCGCACTCTGGAGCCGCAGCCCTGCAGAAGCAGACGTGAACATTTTATGGTAAAATATGCAGTGCGTGGGACAGAGGAGAGCGCTTCCCGCATAATGAGGCACCGTTAGAGACAAGCTCCCCAGGAAACCAATTAACGCGGCGCTCCGTGCGTGTCAGGCCCACAACCGGGGGG
>NW_008589349.1:0-26312 GCF_000691845.1 Merops nubicus
CCGCGCCCTGCCCCGGCTGGGCAGCATGGGCTCTCTCCGGCGGTGGGCAGGCAACAGGCGGCAGCTGGGAGGGCTGACGCGCCTTTGGCCGGCAGAGGTTGGTCTCTCGGACGGAGTGTGGGCACTAAGAGGCGTTTTGGGCCCAGTGGGATGTGCCATTGCACTTCCTTCCCATGCTGACTTCTCCTCCTTGGCCGGCTCCACCTGGCTCTCCCACGAGAGGTTTCCTTCCTGGCTGCTGTCTTCCCTGTGCAGGGGGGAAGAGGAGACGTCTGCTCTTGCTGCTTGAAAATGGACTTCAAAGGCACAAATATTTTTGAGTGACAACTGATTGCCACGGTGGATCAAACTTCCCTTCTTGTTCACAGTTTGGCATTCGGTGTTTCTCTTGGAAGCTCTGACCTCGCCCGTGCTGTCAGTACTGGCCTGCTGGGCAGTGTTTGGGAAGGAGAGCCACCATCTCTGTACCATCTTTCTTCCTCTTCTTGTCCACTCTGAACGGGATGTCACCCAACAGCAAAATTAATCCCTGGAAAGGAAGAAAGTCACATCTGAGCACGCACACCACAAGCAGTGAGACAGCGATTAAGTTTTTGTCTAATTCTAGGAGCTCAAGCTTGTAATAGCTAGAGAATGAGACTTAAGCTGCTTTATGTAGTTCTTCGTATGTAAGATCATTAAAGCATGTGTGGCTCCTGTACCTCATAGGAGAGGGAGCCTTGCTGGAGGTGTTAATGGTCCCTGAATTTGGTGGCTGCTGACGTGCCCTCCGTGACAGGGTGTTAACCTTTTGTCAGTGTGACCCAACACATTTGACTAAACCATTTTTCCTGGCCCCAGTCTCTTACCAGCTCTCCCGAGTCGCATATTTATCACAAGAGTAATAGCTCTTCCTGCTTAATAGGCTGCTTTGATGCAAACCTTGAGCCATTTGACAATGACTGCCTCAGACATTTTGTTATCCTGGACTCATGGGTGATAAAAGATGAATAAAGCTGTCAAATATCCTATTGATTATGTGATTGAGATGTACTCTGATGGCCCTTCTTAGGCCGAGTCTCTTCCATCCTATTGCTTCTCTGGGGTTTGGGCGAGGATGGAAAGAGGAACTGTACCTACAAAACAGCACTGAACTTGTGGTCTGCTGGCCCAGTCTGCTCCAGGCCCACCACATCTGTGTGAGGAATACAACTCGTAGCAAAAATATTTGTCAAATCTGAAGCCCTGCTTCTTTCTAGTGTTAAAATTATGGTGTCATTGATTTCGGGGCCCCAACACTTTTCTTTCTGTTGTCTTGCCTGGTTTGGGGAGGAGAAGCTTGATAGAATCGGGTTCACATAGCAATTGCACTAAGCCACAGTTGTGGGCTTGTGATTCAGAAACAAAGCAGGATCTGAGTGCCTGGGGTTTAACTTCCAACTCCAGTACTGATTCCTCCCTGCTTTTAGCAAAAATGCTTGCCAAACATAGATGGGATGATCAGTTGTGTTCAGAAGCTTGTTGTTGGTATGAATAACTGCCTGAGCTTCAGGAAGGCTCTCAACTTGTATAGAAAGAGCATAATGATGCATATCTGTACCAAGAACATGGAATGTACAAATACTTCTCTGCAACCCCATCCAAACAAAGAGATACAGAATTGGGAAACGCTTGCAAAAGATCCCTGAAAGAGATCTATATGCAAGTGACATTAATTTCCATTCCGTAAACGCAGATGTCTGAGCAAAAAAAGCCACATAAGTGCCTCTGAATAAGAGAGCACTGGAGTGCTCACACAGAGCTGTCTGAGCTCCAGTGCCTCTGAGTCAGCTGGGAAGCAGAGTGCCACAAACAGCTGGGCAAGCAAAGGAGCAAGCCCCGAGAGAGGGAGCAGGAGCGAAGATGCTGCAGTGCACAACTGCAGTGAGGGACTGATTATACTCATCTCGGAGCAGGCAGGGTTTGAAATGGAAATGAGGAGAAGATTTCCCTGCCACACTACCCAGCAGCTACTGTAAACATTGCTCTAAGACAAGAGGGAAGCAGGCAGCAAGCAATGTGGACTTTGTTTCCTTTTGCCATTACTCAGCTCATCTCAGAGGTTCAATTAATTGTTACTCACAAAGTCCCATACAGTAACGAAACATTAAGAACAAACTATTTCTACCTTCCCATGTTGACATTGATATTGAGATCTCCCTGCATGCAGAGACTTTGGCTTCTGTACTCAAAGCAGAGCAAATGATCAGTTCTTTACACAAGTCCCATCCTCATTGGCCTGGAAACAAAACAGCACCTGCGACACTGTGCAAAGGCCACTACAGAGCCAGGAGTGCAAAAGGCCTCACTTCTGAGCTGCAGAGTAAGTACACTGCGTCCTCCTGCAGTCAGGCATGTCTGAAAATGCCTCACATTATAGTGCCTACTCAACCCCAAATTCCTGTGAGGAAACCCAACCCACCATCTCTGCGGTACTGCAGTTCTCCCTGACCATTCAAAATGTGCAGACACAACCTCCAGGTGAGGATCAGTGTAAACATCTAACACACTTTTGCCTCTGCCAAAAAGGGAAGTTTGACTTGCTTTGTCATCATCCTTCATCACAGCTCAGCGATATTTCTTACTTTTTTATGACTTTAAGAAGTTCCTAGCTTTCTCAGGCAGGACATTCATCTTCTGATGGCACTTAAGAAAAAGAAGCTTCAGTTCTCTGTTTTAGTCAACACAGATGTATTTAATCAAATACATGCCCAGGAATACTACAAGTCTCTTATGCACAGATAAATGTTCTGAAGTTTCTGCTGCAATGCTTTTGCTTTAGCACTTCCCACCCATGGATCTCATAGAAGAGCAGGAGGCCATTTCATGGGACATGACACCAGCTAGGGCAGAGTGCCTTACATCCTGGCTGTTCCCAATGCCCAGGTCCTCTCCACCACAGACAGATCCTTTCCAGGTATTTCTCCTTTATCCCTGGGGTGGAGGAAGGGGTGGGGAGGAACGTTCTGGGATGATGGGTACAACATGGCTTTCACTCCTACCAGAGACAAATGATCAATGCTCTCCTTATGATTTCCAGACTAACACAGTAAGTTTAAAGGGATTTCTGAAATGCTTCCCAATAAAATGCATTGCATTGCTGTAGCATCTGCCACATACTCCTACATTAAACTCCTGTCTTTAGATTCATATTCAGGTGTAAACATTCGTCTGCATTTACAGCCACAAAATACACACCCACCCCTTTCATCCACTGAGAGAAACATTTACTATTTTTATGCAGTAGTCACCTCCAAAACAACACTGCTTCCCAAAGTGCAAGTCAGGTAAAAACCATTAATAGTTATAGCACTATTTCTTCTGTTAGATATATTCTGTATTTCATTTTTCTAGAGGAAAACACAGAAGATCTCTTTTGACCGCCACATGGTCCCTTTCTAAAGCACTTGAGAGGTCAAACTTGAATAGCTTAAATACAAATGAAGACAAGGAAATTTAAAGAATTGAGATTCACATAGCCTAATACTATGTTTGGACATATTTACATCAGTAGCAATACAGTAATCATCCAAGCAGGAAACAAAACCAATACATATTTCTCCAGTCAGAAATGAACTAATTTTTAAAATCAGCTATTTCTAGATTAGAATTTATATTCTATTCATAAAAATAGAAGGATGGTGGCTTGAGGGGAATTCATACTTAAAACTAATTTAACAATACATTAGTACAAAACATACATAATGTGTGTGGGGCTGTTTTACAGAAATAGAGATGCTAACTTCAGCCAATGTGTTATTTGCTGTGAAATACTCAGTTCTGTCAGTTCCTGAACCTTTGTAAAGGTTCTGTGGAAAATGGGGGGAAGGAAAAAAAAAATAGAAATCAAGCATGTGCAAAGCAAAACAGCATCAAAAGTCAAAGAAGTCTCCAAGGGAGACGAACTTCAATGCCAGAGCAGGGTAAACAAATGGAATTATTTACAATATAACATTATCATTTGCGATGATATTTTATTCATTGTTTAATCACATGCTGAGTCTCCTGTGTAGCCTGTGGTAGACCACATAGCTGTTTTGTTCCATCTTTCACCTGCCATGGAGGTATGTAAATGCTATAGGTTATTTAACATTTGTGTACGTCACACAAGCTACTGCCTCCTGCCTTTGTTTAGAACATACTTGCTTCCCTCCACCTGCTCCTAGGGCTACAGACATCTCAAGGTTGCAAGATGCTGGTAGATGAAGTGAGTGAGTAGAGAAGACTCCACAGCTCTTTGATCCCTGGACAGAAGGCTGGCATGTCTCCCTCAAGAGCTCTCTCTCTTATGGAGCAGGAAAACATCCCTCAAAGCAAATTCAAGTCAAGAGCCCGGGTGCTCAGTGGCTCGTTGGACTGAGGTTCTGTTAATTGCCCCATATCACCTTCTGTGGCAAACTGAACCCTTCACAGCAGCACAGCAAGTGCAGGAGGACAGACAGATGTTTTTATTGAAAGAGATAGTAGCACAAACAGCAGCAGCACTGGAAAATTCAGTACAAGACAAAAAATCAGCCTGCTTATCATCACTTTAGGTCAGTACAGAATTTTCTTACTGGCAAGCTGAGAAGGAAAAGGAGGGTTTGAGTTTCAAGGGCATCTTGCACAACAGTCTGGAAAGGATGAGCTTTTTGTCCTAGCGTAGAGTTAAGCAAAACGGGCTCAAGATCACCATTTTTTGCTCTAACTGGGCCTTAGTTTCACTGTCATTGCTATTTTCTGTACGCTCCCATGTTGAAGATGACCAATTTTCGAGCTAAGTTTCTGGTATCTCATGATTTCCCTCACAATTTGCATAACCATGTGTATCAATCGACTGCTAAGCTTAAGCACCTCTTTGCTTAATCCCCTAATTTGCAGGGGCAGCAGAGAGGCGACAAGAGAGGGGTGGTTCTGTTCAGCAATGCAAATCAGCCAAAGGAGGATACTGCCAGGATTAACATAATCCAACCGCTACAACTATTCAATTTGGAGACTAAGGATGATAAAAACCTATTTTCCTAGTCAATCAATCATCGTGATCGACTTGCAAAAAACTGAAGTGCAAATTGGTGCAAGGTAATGAAATCAGCAGAATTATGGCAAATGACACTGCTGAGAATGAGGCCTTCTGTTAGAAGCATCCCACTATTGCTGCGAAGGGAAGTCAACAAATTATAAGAAACCACATAATTAAGAGCTTATCAAAGCACTTTATCCTATCAAGCACTACCTTACAGATACCAGGTATTGCTTTTATTAACACTTAAGGAAATGAAGAGCAATGAGGATGCTTGAAACATCACAAGGCCCTTGGAGCGCACCAGGAACGGAAGGTGAAATATCACTGTACATCCAGCCTGATTAAGGAGGGGACCCAGGGAAATGGGAGGAAAAGAGTCATCTCTGGCTAAAGCTGATCCAGGCTCTGCAGTCATAGTTCCATCTGCAAGCAAATCCCAACTACAAGGCTTCTGAGCTTCCATCCTGACTACTTCTGCCATTTGCATGATGCCGCCACGAGTCCCTACAAGAACAATTACATGCTCAGTCTCCTTCCCTTCCAGTCAGATTGTCTCAAATAATAAAGGTGTTTGCAAATATTGTCTTTAAAAAGCTAGGACCTTCAGATGGTGATTGCTGAAAGTGAGGATCTTGCACTGGAAGAGTGAACAAACCTTCCCAACAAATGCAAACCTACAGGCTGTGACCGACCCTCTGTCGCATTGCAGGGGATGTCATCCTCAGTTTGACTTTCCTTTCCAAACTCATTTCATCCTGCCACACACAGCCTTTTGAAAACAGTTCTAGCTTCATTTACTGGAGGTGATTCTTAATAGCTGATGCACATTCCTCTAATAACTCATCCCCATCTTCCTCATCTAGGGTGCACACGAAGCGAACTGAGACCGCAACAGAGACTCTGACACTGACAAATGCCTCTTTTTGATCACTTGAGGTTGTATGAATCTATCACATACACGTCAAAATCAAACACAAAGTAAGGGAAGCATTAATTAAACCATTGCAAACACAGACTTGACAAGACTATGATTTAAGTATAAAACTGCCTGCGGAATTGTGATTCAGTGTTTTAGTTCGTAACCCACTTTTTATATCATTGTACAGAACTGAAAAAAGAGAACACTTTCTCCCTTCTGCTCCCTTCATCTCTTTTATTTTATCTTTCAGCTTGAACTGGCAAGTCTGTCTTGACATCACCTATGAAAAAAGGTGACATAAATTGCTCAGAGTTGAAAGAGAAGAAAAACTTGTAAACAAGTTACCTATTCTCATACCCTGTCCCCTGATTCCACAGACAGATACAGCAGCACGTCTTTCAAAGGATGCAGTTTCTTCTCCTCCAGCTCCAAGTCTAAGAAATTCTCCTTCACCACATACACAGGTTTCCCTGTGGTGATTCTTTAGCTCTATAAAGATCATCCTAGATCATGGAAATGTTGAAAAAGAGCAGAGCCATTCTCACGAAGCTGGCAGGCATAGCCAGTTTGATCATTAGGGAACAGCATGGGCTAATCTTTGGATGTTAATCTAGTGCATGAACAAATGCTTTGGACTAGAAGCCTTGAGACTAAAAACTGTTGTGAGACTTCTAAGACTCAAAGTTCAGCTCGAACCTGAAAGTCTAGGGGGTCATGAAATCTTCAAAGAATAAAGGTTAAACAAACCTTTAACTATAAATATATATATATATTTATCTAACATAAATGACATAACCACTCCTAGTGAACATCGTGGAGGAGCCGGTTGTGGGCAGGAGCAGAAAGATGAGGTACAACAGAGGTAACTGCAATAACAGTAACCCAGAAGTGATCCACTGCATGTGGGCACACAGCACCTCCCATATTCATTTGTTAAGTGCTTTCCAGCCCATTTCCCATCCGTTAATGTCAGAAAGGCATATGAGAATATTGCAAAGGCCAGGCAGGCCTCACATCTGACACCAGCAGAGGCCAGGGGCATGACCTGCCAGTCAGGGCCTGCTGGGAGGGTGATGCTAACTTTCCCCTAATACCTTGCATTTTCCTTTTTTCTCCACTCTGGGGATATCCTCTTTCTTCCTCTTGATTTCAGGCTAGGCTTTTTTTTTTCTCTTTTTACACTTCTCTGTGCATAACCTTCTTCTGTTTCCTTCTCTGACTTCATATGTAAGAAAGAGAAATAATGCCTTTTTTATCTGTAGGAATTCATTGCTTGCACTTTTTGATAGAAGTAGCTACTCTGACTATCTTTTATTTCCACTCTTGTATCACTGGCATCCAAAACCACCTATCAGCTGAGCCCTGACACTGCGAAAAGATGATGATCTGACACAGAAATAAGATGCAAAATTTTCCCCTAGAGTGGCAAGAACCTTCCCTGGAAGCCTCCACCTGGTTTGCTGCAAACACCAAGCTGGCCTGTTGCTCACTTTGCAGTCTGCTTGGTAGCCACGGTCTGAGGCCTTCACACCTCTTCAGTCTTATGATGAGTTTACTACCAAGCTATCTTCAGCGTGCTGCCCCTTGCTTGGATGTGACAGGGAATGAAATTTCCTTCACAGCAGGATTATTATTATTATTATTGAGCTGGATCAGGAGCGCAAATGTCATACCACTGCTCCCATACATCACTTCCCTTCTCTGCCATCTGCTCCTACACTCGTCAGTCAAAACAGTTTCAGCATGCTCCATTATTGTCTTCAAGTTTGCTTCTGCTGACCCAGTTTAATTTCATATTTGCATCCTCGTGTTACTCAGCATGCAAGTTAGGAAGTTTATGTGTGTCATTTATCTTACACCTTCCACCCTGAAAACGTATACATTTGGAAATTTGATGTTCATTACTCTTTTTGACAGATCCTGGTACAGGTTGAAAATGCTTCACAAGACTTCTCTGCATTGGCCACATTGATTTATCAGATTAATTTAACTTCTTTGAAGAGGCTTTCAGAAATAATCAGCTCTATTGTGTTCACGACAGTAGTTCTAAATCAGAAATGTTAATTAAGATCCAGAGTTCTGATTTGGCTTGTTGTTAAGATAAGGACAGCTCTGAAATTCAGTTCTGCTTGGCTTCCAGAACCTCAGAGAAGTCCAGGGGTCCAAGAAGCAAGGCCCTCTCAGACTGTCCTCTTTCCAAGATCCATGCAGCTAATTCAGAGCTCTGCCCTCAGTCTTCCCATGCATTATCACATGTGCACAAGGAAACATGCACTGACAGCATTAGTAAGTAAAGACTCCTTATTCCTTGGCACAGGTAATATAATAGAGATGAAGGATTCCAAACAGGAAGAAAATGTACAGATATAAGAGACTAAAAGGTACAGATAGAAGAGACTAAAACTGAACTAGGAGATACTAGAATGTACATGGAATGTTTCATGAACTACAGGAATTGGATTAAAACGTGTGTAACATTTTTCTTCAAAGTTTTCCCCCTATTCTCAGTTAGTGCCACCATCACTTGAAGAATAATGACTTGCTGTTTTCCAAGTGCAAATGTCTTGGTTTAAAACCAAGTGCACTCCTAGAGACTTGTCCTAATGCAAGTGGTGGAAGCAAAACTGTATCTAGATGTCTATAGATTGTGTCCTTTCAGGGGAATTCTGGCCCCCAGTGGGGAGAAAGGGCTTGGATCCTCCACTTGTTGCTATGGTAGCTACTAAAAGTGCTGCTCACAAGAATTTTTGAATTGCTCTCTGTGTTCAAACATGCTTTGAAATAAGATTAAAAATAACAGTTACAGCACTATTAAGAACCAATGACTGACTTCTTTATGTTTTCCAAAATAAAAATAAAAATATAGAAGCAGCACTTAATGTCCTCTCTGCATCTCAGTTGTGTTAATACAAAATCACATGCAGTCTGTAACGATTTTTCAGAACAGAGGTTTGAAGCAGCCCTTATGAATAATTTAAGTGATTTATATAATTAAATTAGAATGCACTATACTTCTTTTTCTTGATAATTTCAGACATGAGTGCCTGCTGTAAAGGTGATCCCCAGTTGGAAACAAGCTGCATATCAAACAATGCTTGCAAAAAATGGTATGAAAATAGATTTTTAGGCATCGTGTGTAGCCTGGCGTTCGAAGAGGTCCTTCTGCCAGCCTGCACATATTGCACACTGGCTGCTGGACCAAAGCATTGCACTGACGCTCCAGATCTGCCACTTCCTCATCCTGATCTTGCCACCCAACACAGGCAGAGACTTTCCCACATCATCTCTGTTTGTTGTTTCAGAGTCATCCCATTGCATTTTGAGAGGCAGCCTCCCCAGTCACGCTGCTCTCATGAGACAATAGGTTGCACCACACAAGTACAGCTGTCACAGCCAAGGGTGACAATGTGTCTGAATGACTCTTTGGATAGGCAGCCACATCTCCCTGCCTTTGCTGAAGCATCTCTGAAGATTTTTTTGCTCCCTCATTATAGTATTAATCTCCTTACTCTAACTGTTAATTTAAAAGGAACATTAAAATTGGTAGACAGCCCCTCTGGCTGGGTGAGTACATCCAGGATCCTGCCCACTTTAACCAAGACCAGCACGTACAGTTTTGAGATCCAGATGGAAAGGCAATGGCTGATGCTCAGAGAAGACCTACAGAGATTGAGGTGAACATGCATGAAGGAGCTTTCCACTTATAACGAGTTCCACAGAAGAGAGCTAAGGCAGAGGGCATGGAGCAGAGTCTGTGCTGTCCAAGAAGCAGCTTTGTTTTGCTTGACTCTCAGAGGTTTCTGTCTGAATTAATAAATGATGCCCTAAGGGGAGAGGTTGGAAAAGACTTTGGCAAGATGTTAGACCTTCCTTAGTTGGGGAGACAAGCCAGCAGCCATACAGCAGTTATGGAATAATCTGCCCACAGGGAAGCTGCTTCTTAGCCCTCATTAGTTAGAGGTGGGGTTATACCCTCAAGCATGAAGCTCAAATCTGGGATTTTTAAACGTATTAGTAACAAGAAATCCACCGTTAGCATTGTTTCAGCTCCTTTTAATAGACCATAATGCAAATATATTAAAAATGTTTAAAAGATACTTGAGAGGAATGAAAAAAAAACCAAACCAGTCCTCTCTGCTGGTTATCAGGTTCAAATCTGTTAAAATGCCCAAAGAAAATTAAGTCACGTCTTAAATAATTCATGCATTTATTGGGTCAGAGGTTCCGTCAGATCTGATGCGCTGCCAACAGAAGTGGCAGAGATACAAATGAGAAATCAGACAGGAGCATCATCCATAAAGTTTGAAACTGGATCTAATCCCAGCCTTCTTGATGTCAGAGGCGTTCTGATGAAAAGCTGGTTCTCAGGCTTGCTCCCTCTGAAAGCAAGGAAGGTTTTCCCACCCGGTGCGCTGCCTTCAGGTCATATCCATTAATAAGCAGAGCCACACAGTTTAGAATAGTAGTAACAGAGATGGTGTGAGTTATCTGAATGCAGGAGTTTAACCCAGCCACACTCATGTTAAAGTCTTCCTACAACATCAGTGAACAGCCACCACTGGTTTCTATGAACCTTTATAAAAATCTGCACAGCAGCTGTGGTGTGCACCAAAACCCCAAAACTTCAGCACCATACCAATGGCATTTTTCTGGTGTCAGCTCCCTTCAATAGACTTGGTAACTGCTTTACATTCATAATAATGGATTGCTACCAGCCTGAGTGAAGCCAAAGGAGGTGTGCCCAGGAATTGAGCTTTTGACAGCTCTGCAAACTCATCTCAGCTGTAGCCTTTAGCACCTGCAGGGAGCCCTTCCCTGGGTCTCACAGGAGAGGACTGCCAATCACCATGCTGGTCCATGCTGTTGGTGTATATTGCAGACAAACATCCATTAGAGATGAGGTCAGGGCCACCAAACTCACTTTACTGACGACCTTAAGTCTGTCGAGACCTTTGTTTCTAGAGATGAAAAATGATGGCATTAACCCCCACACTGCAAAGTGAGATAGAGACAGAGCTCTGTGAGTCAGCACGACAGACCCCAGGATGAGCAAAACAGGCAGAGACTGAGTTAAAATCCTGGAAGGGAAACTTTTAGACCAGTTGTTACCAGCGAATTGTCTCTGTTGGAAGCACTCCAGGGATAGCTGAATTAATTCAGCCAGGGTGTTGCAAAAGGCATGGATAAGCAATCCAACATCCATTTGGGAGAGGTGGTAATGTGGCACTATGCTGTTCAGAGATAATCAAATGTCAGGCTGGCAGCTCTGCTGATACAATCATTAAAAGATGGGCTCCGTTCCATGAACACTCCCAGGTTTTTCATCCCCTGAGATGGAAACAGCTTTACCCCACTTAGAAGAAAAATGAATATTTTGCATGTATAAAGCTCTTTATCCCCAAGGACTTCACTCAACATGGACTAGATTTATAAATAGACTACCAGCAGGTGTCTTTGGAGTTGTGATCAGTTCCTGATAGTCTGGCCCTATGTGGACAGTGGAACCTGCTTCTGGCTGGTCTCAGGATAACTGTGAACACACGAGGGCAGAAGGATGAGGGTGCCATTTGTTGTCACGTGCAAGTGTTGAGTAGGCAAGAGAGAATGTTACTTCAAAAGTTGAATGGTCTGATGTCAGACAGATTTTTCACTAGGGGTCCAATTATGCACATCATTTACTCCCCTGTCACTGAACAAAAGAAGACATGTTCAAGTAATATTAGAGGTGCAAATAATAGAGGTCACACAATCCTAACGCTCCTAATCAAATTTCTGAAAGTATTTTAGATAGAGTTATTGTGTATTGTGTAGCTTTTCCCAGTATCAGTACAGGGTGGGGGATGAAGGGATTGAGAGCAGCCCTGTGCCAAAGGACCTGGGGGCTGTAGGGGGGTGTGAAAAGCTGGATGTGAGCTGGCATCGTGCACTTGCAGCCCAGAAGCACCCAGCAGCCTGGGCTGCCCCCCCAGCAGAGTGGGCAGAAGGGCAGGGAGGGGGCTCCTGCACCTCTGCCCCGCTCTGTGAGACCCCCCTGCAGTGCTGGGGCAGCTCTGGAGTCCTCAGCACAGCAGAGCCAGGGACCTGCTGGAGCGGGGCCAGAGGAGCCCCAGCAATGCCCCGAGGGGGGAACCCCTCTGCTGGGAGCCCAGCAGGAGAGAGTTGGGCTGGGGCAGCCTGGAGAAGAAAAGGCTTTGCAGAGACCTTCTTGCAGCCTTTCAATCCTTAAAGGGGCTCTACAGGAGAGATGGAGACAGTTTTATTAGCAAGGCCTGTTGTGGCAGGACAAGGGGTGATGGTTTTAAACCATAAAAGGGTGGATTTAGACAAGATATAAGGAAGACATTGCTTACACTAAGGGTGGTGAGACACTTGCCCAGGTTGCCCAGAGAGGTGGGAGATGCCCCATCCCTGGAAGCATTCGAGGTCAGGTTGGACTGGGCTCTGAGGAACCTGCTCTAGCTGCAGATGTCCCTGCTGACTGCAGGGGGGTTGGACTAGATGACCTTGACAGGTCCCTTCCAACCTAAACCATTCCATGACTCCATGGCGTTTCAGAGTGAAAAGCAGGAGTTCAGTTAGATCATTTATTACTCCAAAAAGAAGCATGAATCCTATCAGAAAACTCTTCACATCCAGGATCTGACCTTGTCATCAGATGAAAAACATCATATGTAAAACACTCACCACCATCCAGTTAGTATTTCGCATTAGCAGTAAGTACACCTGAGGAGATCTGACTAATGTTTATCATTCTTAAGCTGTATTAATTCTAGATCTCTAAGAAGGCATCAGCACCAAGTCAGGAAGTTGTAAGAGCAGTAAGAGAATCCCTGGAATACCTACATCTCTTTAAAAATGCCCCAAAGACTGAACTCTGGGATTAAACTCATGAAAAAACAAAAGCAAAAGCTAATGTACCTAGTATGATTATTTCTTCTTACAGAAAGATTTCTTTAACCCAACCATTTGAACTAATCCACCTGCATATGAAATGGATTATTACTTCAAAGGGAGACAGGACAGCTTGTTTCTCAGTAGTGTGCCAGGAGATAGCAAATGGGAAGTTATTTTGCAGTGAAGCAAGAAGAGCATCTCTCCTCTGCATGCCTGACATATGCTAGCTGAGAGCAGATTGGACAGCAGCTACATTCCCACTAACCAGCATTTACAAATGAAGATTCATAGGAAAAGTAATGAATTCCCCAGCATTTCTTTTAACGTATTCCCCCATTATGCAGCTCTCCCAACAACCTCCCAGGAAAATGAGGAGGTCAAGGGAACAGTCAAAGTTGACAACGCTGAATCTCAAAACTACTATTATTAAACACAGCATGTTGGAAAGTGAGAATCACTGGTAGAACAATGATCCGCCAGTTGGACCAAAGGTGACTGTAAAGGCCAAACTATTTGAGCAGGACCATCAGCTGGGGCAAAAGAGCAAAGAAAAAATTGGTCTGAGGCAATCTACACTAATAGTGTATTTACAGAAAGGGAGGAGTGAGTAATAGGCCAAGTGAAAGTAAGAATATAAAACAAAAAGCAAAGTAAAATGAAATGTTGCATCACACACATCCTCTAGCTCATAAAACAGATGCTGGAACCACAGAAGGCTGCTGGTCTGAGTCATTTCAGTCTCTTGGGAAAGGAAATTAATATACAAAACATTGAGGTTTCACACAAACTCATAAATAAGGACTCATAAGAAAAGGGTTTATACTACAAAACCCACAGAGGCAACGTGTAAATGGAAAGTGGTGATTTTTACAACAGAGAACTCTGCTGCAAGAATTTTCCAGAAGCATATGGCTATAAAGCACAAGTGGGTCTCCTGGGAACTTCTCTCCGATGCAGCTTCTGATGGCTGCACCTCCAGGAGGTGACATCTTTGGTAGGCACCACTTAGTACTTTCAAGGATGGTTCCTGACAACGTTTTGATCCACCCAGGAGCGCACACACATTCAGAAAGGTCAGCAACAATGCCCTGCCCTAGGCAAGGCAGAAAGGGGGCTAGCACATTGCATCAGCTTCTCAGATAAAAATTTCTTAGTCACTGATTTCTTCCTTGGCTGTCATCTGTGTCGACTTACCCCAGCAATCCTCCATAAGCACAAACAAGTGAAATATGTCTAATGGTCCTTCCACAGCTTGCAGCCCGCTACATAACCCATCCGGTTTCCCCTTCTGCAAATCCTGAGAGCAACAGGAGAGAGAACAGGATTTGTTGAAGCAGGTCCAGAAGCCCCCAGATGGCAGGAGATTGCAACAGTCATAAGAAAGAAATAACAGCGCTAAGTAAAAATAAAGCTTACACAGCTATTGCTAAACTTACCAAATAACCCTCCCAGGCTTGAGCCAAAAAAACAAGGAAGAACTATTCAGAAGCAGGCCAGCTGAAATGAAAGCCCTGAAGACAAACCCAGAGCATGGTCCTTCTCTACATGGAATACAGTCTTAATCTATATTCACAGGGGAAGCAACGTGAACTCAGCATATTATAAATCTCAGGATGTTTCAGAAAACAAAGTGATCTGTTAAGTCAAAGCAATTCAGCTGTTCTCTACATCTAACCTAGAATAACAATAAACTAAAAATTAACATCTTGAGCAAGGCCAGATTCACATTAACACAGAAACTTTGCTCCTACAGCGCCCATAGCATCTAACATCCACACCTGCAGAAGGAAACTTCAAGGGGAAGGAAGAGGCTCCCAGGCAGGATCACCAAGTGATTTTTGGGTTTTTTTTATTGGCATGTAGGTTAGTTCATGTTGGAAGGGACCTTAGCAGCTCCTTTAGGCCAGCATCCCACTCAAAGCAGGGTCAGTTATGAAAGCTGTGCATACTGCTCTTCAAGCTCCCACTCCTTCTCCTAGACAGAAAAAAATCCATCAGTTGTAACTCCCTTTTCCCAGCCTGCATCAGGGAAAGGGACTGCTGAGGTACCCTCTAATCAGGGTGCTTTGCTGTCAGCCAGGGATGGTCTCCTCCTCGTTAAGACACCTCAGGAAAATCCTTTCCTAGCTGCAAGAGATCCAGTCAAGCCTGGAGCCACTAGCACTTCTGAATAGAGACAAAGGAGATACTTGGCTTTGGGATGACCACTCATGCCTCTGTGATAGAAGGTCATTCACCCACCCCTACAGGCTAGCCCCTGGCTCAAGGACCAAGCCCTGACCAAAAGCACTTGATGTTTTAGAGGGCAGTATGGTCACAGTTTCAATATTTCAGATTTGCTAGAAATGCTCCAGAAAATTCCCTCCTTAATTGTCTTTAATCAGAAGGGCAGGATTCACCACTGGAGATACAGTCACATCTGTACTTCTGTAACAGCAGGGAGACAGCGGAGTAGTACCTCCTAAAATGCAAACCTTTCAGTTCCCCTTCCTTTCAGCTGAAAAGGTTTTACAGCATGGCAGGATAGATTGCTTAAACAAATGCTGACTTCTCTAATCTCCAGAAGAAAAGCAATTTCCCTTTCTCACTGTTTGCTAAACCCCTTTGTTCAAGCAAACATAAAAAAACCCAGACTTCTCAAAGAAAACTCCACTCCCTTCTCCCCCCAGCCTGTTTCTTCCAGCCTGTGTTTACAGCACAGAAACGTATCATGCAAGATGTATGAAAGGAGTAGCTGTGGCTAGGCAGAGATCTGTATTGGAGTTGTGGTGGTGGCAGCATCACATGTGGTTGCTTAGATAGTTCAAAGCATGAGCCATGCTGCATGCAGTGACTGTTGTGATAACAACACACTGAAGGAGACAGGAGATGAACAGCACACATCTCAGCTACTGGATTCCCCAGATCAGTGCTTTTACTCTTTGCAAGCAACCACCAAAGTGGTCCATACAATAGCAGATACTTAGGAAGCTGGAAGCTTTATAATCTTCTCAAATCAGTAATTGTGTCCCATCCCTCCACTGCCCCAACAAGAAAAAAATGATATCTAAATAAATCCTGTTATCCCAACAATCAGTCAGGATATTCTCTCTCCTGGGACAGAAGTTTCCAAGTCTTTGGGAATTGTGTTGGGTTTTTTGTTTGTTTATTTTTGGGTTTTGGGGTTTTTTTTTTTCTATTTCCCATCAAGGAAATTCTGAACCCTTCAGTGCTAATGCTGCACCAGCACTGGAAGTCTGAAATTCTGAAGCCTTCAAGGATAGAAAAGCTGTTCCACTCCCATTCCAGCTTTGAAGATATGCTATCAGGATATGATAGCAGCTAACCTGCACAGGTAATATGCAGAAGATCTTTCAGAGTTTTTCACATATTCACACAACTGGTCCCAGTGAACAAGCACTGTAAGTACTGACACAGCATGTCTGAGCTTACATCTGCTCCTTATTCAGCCTATTGTTGGCTTTAGCTAAGTGAAAGGCAGAAGTGAGATGTCGTTTACACTCACTCACTTGTAGCATTATCTAGGGTTCACACATATTCAAATCCAGAAGATAAGTGCTTGCTTTAGTAGGTCTGACATCATGATAAGAGGTGTAACACCTAGCACATTAGCCAGAATGTTATACTGTCCACAATTCAAGACAATATCTAGGAAAAAAATTCCTTCCACATATCTTGAAGTCTTAGTCCAAAACAACATATGCTAATATCTTTCATCATTATAATTTGAGAATAGTCAAACAAACAAACCAACCCCACAGCCCAACCTTAAGTACCAGATACAAAACCAACCCATAGAGGTCTTCTTCCCTTGAACATTTACTTCTAAGTCCAAGAGCAAACAGCATTGCTGCCCTTTTCCCATGCAGTATCCTGGTTTATACCACTCATTCTATTGATAATGAACAGTGAAATCTATTTCCAAACATTAATTTCCAACTTTCAACATACTATCACAAGCCAATCAACATTCAATCAAAACCATTCTTTTTCTTTGTTTAATTTTGTTTATTTTTTAAAAAATCTAAATTGATGGTCTCTCCCATTCTATTTACATCCCATCATAAAACTCTGCTCCTTCTCTTCTGTCCCAGATTTAAGTGGGAGTCCAGCTGGTTCAAGACCAAGTTACTGTTGCAAAAACACAGAACCAAATACAGGAAGACCAGAAAGGAGGAATATGTTGGTCTCTCACATTCTTTGATGTTAATATACCAAACTAAGGCAGGATCAGGTCAGGCTCTCTCTCAAGTCTGGGTTCCAATCTGACTCCTACATGCCCACTCTCAGGTGTTTCTTGCATGCCAGCCTGGAGAGACCAGCCCCACAGATGTCTATCAGTGTTGGGACAAGCCTGCAGAGGAAAGACAGGACTTTATGGGAGAAGGGTTGCTTGTGGCCTTGTGTCTGAAGAAGCAGTACCAAGCTCAGGGTAACAGCAGAGACAGCAGACACCTGCCTGTGCAGACAGCAGCTGCAGCTTCACAAGAAGTCAGGTTGCATAGTTAGTTACATCAAGGCAGATCAGAAGTCACTCCAATTTCTCCATGCTTCTAACCAAGTTCTTTTCTATAGTTGAATGCTCCTTTTCTCTCGAGATGCTTTAGTGGAGTAACATGAGCTAATGGCTGCAGCAAGGATCACACTCATCTTCTGGTTTATCACTGTTGCCACACAGACGATGGGAGTGATTCTACACATCTGTGGTGGTTTCTATCTAGAAGGAGTTAAAACCAAAGCTGATCATTTGCTAATATTCCACCAAAGTATAATTTAGTCTGGATGCACTGTTTATTAGGCAGAGCCTTGGTAAAAATGCAGAAGTGTTTGAAGAACAGCTTCAAAAACATCACTTTGTAGGCTCCCTTAAATATTCACTCCCAGTTCTCTTTAGGAAGAAGCAGTGTCAGAATGATTTCTTCATGTCTGTCTCTGTCTGCTTTCACAGCCAGCTCTTAAATCATTTCTCTCTGCTTCAAAGCAAAGAAATAAATACAATTGTACGTTCCTCACAGTGGGGGACTTAGTTCTGACTCCAGCTGTGATGCTTTGGACTTCTCTAGGGCTAACAGAGCGAGGAATAAACACAAGCCTCTTCTCTAACCACAAGCCTTCTGCTCCCTCTTCACATGGGGCTGAAATGCCATAAACCCTTCACAGGTTCAAAGCATGTCCTCAAGAAGAAAAATATCCCACAGTCTCAACATCTTCTTCACCAGGTGGGGAGTAAAAGCAGACCATGCAACACAGGACCCAAGGCTACCTGAGTGTGAGGAGCAGGTCTGCAGAGCAGCTGTGCTGAGGACCCTGCATTTCGGGGGAATTATTTCAGACTAGCCCAAGCTTGATTTAAGTGGGCTAAGTGTCCATTAGCAGACAGATTAGGTGCACTCCTGGAACATCTCTTCTGATTTAGTTTCATGCTAAAGAAATCCACTTTGTGCACTCCAAGAATCATGGTGCAGTGAATGAGAGGTTACCTTAAAAGCTTCCCACTGACCTGAATTAAAACAGCAGGGTAAATACCCACCTGACAAGGAGAATTTCTGTTCTGTATCCCAGTCCTGTTTTGACCTGATTTACAGCACTATGTAATACAGTCCAGGCGGTTCCAGTTCCCTGATGTTAGTCACCATTCACTAATTAAAGAAATATGACATTTAGCTGATGAAATGAAGTTGACAGGTAAGCAAGAAGAAAAGGATTAAATCAACTTAGAAATTCAAAATCTTAGGGGCCTTAAGTTACTTTCATTAAAAAACGTTTTCCTGAGAAAGAAAGAAAGAAAATCAACCTTTGAAACAAGTTTTCAAAGTCATAAACCTCCATTCTTTTTAAACTTTATACTGGTTTTTAACTCATTTTTTAAGAAATTAGTGCTTCAGTGACAGCTGTGATCAAAGCTGCTCTTTCTGCAGTCAGGAAATAAGGTTGCCACAGCTACCCTGATGACAGATGTGTTTCTAGTGCTTCCACACCCTGTTCCAACCTATTGGCTGCAGCTGATTTATAGCCTTTCTAGAATACCTTTAAAATCTGTCTTTGGGTTTTGTTTAGTTATTTAGCATTCAAAATTTAATTTTATTTGTACATGTTAATAATCCCTGTAGAGGTGCTTCTTTGGCACCTTTCAGACGTGGGCTGAAAGTAATTTACAGATGCTAAGTCTAATTACTGCCATTGAGGTTCTGCTCTGCCAGAAGATGCTACCTTCTCTGTTCAGTGATTGCACAAAGCAGGAATTCATTCAAGCTGATGCTGGATGAACCTGGAAGACACCAGTGAGACCTTGACCCCAAAAGACTTGTGCATGCAAAGACGCACAGGCTGCAAACAGATTATTGAAAACAGAGAAGGAAACAGCCTTTACCCTTTTTTCTTTGGGTCATTTCTGGTCAGAACAATTTTATGAAGCCCTTAAGAATATGCAGGCTAATCATAGTAGCTGTGCAGCTAGAAAATAAGGAGGGCTTGAGAGTGACTGATCAACATCTGCAGGACGAACTAACAAGGTGAGCATCAGCTGCCCAAGGACTAACAAAGGTCTGCAGAAGGCACCATGTTATCATGTGGATGGAGAGGTAGAGACTGGGAAGTGCACAACCACAGCATATACACACACGTAGCCTGCACTGAACACACTGCATGCAGTATAAATGATCCCTGCATGCACAGTTTGCAAATAAATAAAATATTCAACCACTTAGTGAGATAAGAAATAGGTGGCTGCATAAGAGGATTATGCTGGATAAAGAGGAACTCTAGCTGCAACTGTTTGGGGGTTAAACTCCTTTCAATCTGCTTGATCCCAAGTCCCTGGGGTTATGTTTGCTCTCTATCACGCAGACTTGCACAAAGGTTTGTTAAGCCAGTTTCAAGCTGAGCTGAGTGTCTGGACAAGTCTAAGCAAGTCTGCTCCCTCCTATTAGTCCTTGGATAAAGAGCAGCACCCAAGAGCACTAGCAGAACCAAGCAGCCCACGAGGAGGCACCCTTGAAAGAACTGATGATGCCAAGCACATGCATCACTGGTAGGTGTGGCAGTACAAGCACCAGTAAAGTCACAGATAACTTAGTGTTTCCTTGGCCATCCAATAAACTTAAATTTTACAAGTAAAATTCAACTTGGAGTTAGAATATTTGCTATAAGTATAAAAAAACTATAAATTTTCCATTAATCTATATGCATACATTTCCATTCAATCTATATGTATTTTAATAAATGACAACTGTGGCACTGATAACACTCAGCACATTTTTAGCTGCAGATGCTAAAAATAAGAACCTTCAAAATAAACATTTCCTGTTTCCACTAACCACAAAAAAAAAATAAAAACCAAACATGAAAACATCTACAGAAGTCTTAACTATCAAAGGCACAGCTAGTGAAATGCTAGATTTTGCCTGGGTATAGAAATAGGCAGTTATAAATCTATTTTATATGTAATTTTAATAAGCGAAAAGAAAGTAATCCTGACAATGGTAGTGTTATTGGATTACATCCATTACACTCATTTACAACACAAATATATGCATTTTATAAACAGCAAGCAATTTGGTTTTGTGCTGAGATCTAAATTTGTCTATTGAAATTTATAGTGGGGAGGTCACAGATGAAAAACCCCCGAGATGCAGAGGACTATTTATATGGTTGGTACAGCATCTAAGAAATCAGGATTTTTACCAGGTTTTGGTGGCTTGGTGTTTTTCTTTCTATTTTTTTTTTTTCTTCAAAACAACATTCAAATATTTCAACAAATGTAAGGGTGTCAAAAAACAGTAAAATCTGGAGCTTACAAATACTGTATAGACTAATAAACAAGGGCTACTGAGATGCATGCTTTTAATATAAGTGCTTAGACCAAGCAAATGTCAGTTCAAAATACAGAGGGAAATACTCAGCCTGCGTGCGTGGCTGTTGAGACAGATGTAACTCTTCCCAGGGTACAGCCTGAGCTCAATTTATCACTCTCTTCCATTTCGAGGTGTGCTAAACCAGGGATGCAGGAGGAAGAAAAGGTCTCATTTTATAGAGCACAGCCAGCCAGGGCAGGGATTGTTGCAGTCAAGGCAGCAGCAGATAGGGCAATGGGCAGAGAGATACCAGGGGAATGGAGAGAGCCAAGGCTGACCAAAATAAAACCCCAGGTGCAAGAAAAAACTGAGAGCAGAAGCAGGGATCTCCATTGCTAGCTTGCTGAGGAGTAGTGGGCAAACCTGTTGAGTTTCCAGGGGTTGTTCAGAAGCCACAGCTGGGAGATGGCTCCTGCCCACACCTGCACACCCCAGACACCCACCTCCACCCTGCTGCAGGAGGCTGTCCTGGAGGTGTCCTAGCGATGCCATGAACCTCAGGGCTTACCAGAGAATGAGGCTAAAACTCCTGCTAGCTCCAGCTTTCTGTCTCATTTCATTTCTGCAGTTCCCCTTGCTTCCTGCTCATTACAGCAACACTTTGGGTGGCAGAGCCAGAGATCCACCTGCTTCACCACCCAGATTTCCTAGGGAAGGCACGCACATTGGTGTCTGTTAATTCCTTTCCACCTCATCCAAAATCAACTAAATCAGACTCTCAGAATGTGCCATGATAGTCAACATGAGGTGCATGTCAAATAACAGGGCTCTCTTTCCCATCTGGAATTATTGCCCAAATGTAAATGCAGAACACAGACAACTTTATCATCTCATTTCTGTTGCTGATCTACTTATCTAACACTCCACGAAATGAAAGCCAAAAAAAAATTAAAAGGCACACTTTAACAGTAGACACTTTCTGCTGCATTCCTCCCATGAATACATTTTAAACTGGATTCTTCCCTCAGTTTAAACCTTGCAATCAGTTTAAGATCAGCAGAGGAGGGCTCAGTGCTCACATAGTCAGTGTAGGCTCTACTGTTGGCACACCTCAGGCTGCAGGTGTGGGATAACCACTTTAACCTCTTCCACACACAGAGAATGTTGGACTGTCTCGTTTGAGTGGTGTGCTCTGAGGACGTGGCAGGTTAATGAGGCTGGTGCTTGGGTACAGCCACATGAACAAACTGCTCCAGGGCAAAGGAGTGAAGCTCTGCAGCACGTTAGCTGCTCCACAGCAGGCTCTTGCCTCGTGGTATGACCCTTCTCCATCTTCCCCTGAAGTAATTTGTTCGTGTAGCCATAGCCCTAGGAACATGCTGCCATCTACTTAAACAGGGCCTATATGAAAGATGGGGACGATCTTTTTAGCAGGGCCTGTTGTGGCAGGACAAGGGGTGATGGTTTTAAACTACAAAAAAGGTAGATTTAGACAAGATATAAGGAAGATATCTTCTACATTGATGGTGGTCGGACACTGGCCCAGGTTGCCCAGAGAGGTGGGAGATGCCCCATCCCTGGGAACATTCTGGATGAGGTTGGATAGGGCTCTGAGCAACCTGCTCTAGCTGAAGATGTCCCTGCTGATGCAGGGGGGCTGGACAAGATGGACTTTAAAGGTCCCTTCCAACCCAAACCATTGTATGGTTCTATGATTCTGGTAGCAACAATGCTTGTGTATTGACAGGAACAGATATTAAGAATACTTTGAAAGGTTAAGAAACCTGGCGTGCTTGAAAAAGGGAAGAAAAAACACTGTTTATGCTTTTAATTAGCAAGATGAATGCTCAGTCTCCCCTACAGCCACAGTTGTACCCCCATCCTCGTTAATGGTATGTGTGTGTGCTGGAGAACCAAGACTGCAGCTAGGAGACACAGGGACAAGGATGTAGTGACAGAAAGAAATAAATTATTGGGATCTTGAAGCAATCCTTTGCAGATTGACAAGGGTAGGGTCAGACCCTCTGAGATCCACCTCTGGATCTCAGTAGGAGATGTTAAAGGCAGATGAAGATTGCAAGAGGAAATGTCTGCTCCTACAGCAGTATTTACTCCTTCTTTGGGGAAAAGGTAGCAAGTCATATAGAATAACCCTCAGGCTGGACCTGGCCCACAAACTAGGAGTCAAGACATGCTGCATGAAGTATACTCCCACATCAAGCTGCTCTCAGCAGCTAAACCCTCTAAGTGTAGCAAAGTACCAAGCACAAGATCTTGCCCTCGAGGAAAACAGAGCAAGGGTCTCTGAACAGGAACCAAGTGACAGGTGAAGCCTTCTTTCCTGCCACATCACCCACTGCAATGGCTCAGCGAGGGCCAGGACAAGCTGAAATGGGGCCCTGGGTGGCGGGAGTTGCAAGGAGACACCTGGTCAGGGCAGTTGAGACCTACTGGTGCACTCTGACCCTGACATACTGGTGATGGGTGAGCAACCATTTCCCTTACTGCCTTTTTGTGAGGAAGAGTTAAGCATCACTTCACTGAGGCACTGTGAGAAGCAGAAGTTTTTAAGGTCTCTCAAACTTTTTCTAGAATGAGGGTGACGTACAAGTGCCAATTAGCATAAATTCCACTCATCTAAATATGTGTTTTAATTAAAATCGTTTTAAAAACACTTCAGAATAATTTTTTCCTGAGGTCAATCAACATAACAGCTCTTCATCCTGACCCTACCGAGACTGGCACATCCTTTATGCTCTGTCTGCAGTCCCATTGACTTTATCACTACTCCTGCTAGAGTAAGTTACTGCTCAGGCAATGAAGCACTGGTGCTCTGCAGTGCTGTAGATCAGGTGCATCGTGCTCATTGCACACTGAATAATGAAGAAGCTCTGTACAGTTAAGCAACCATCAGCAACAGGGCAGAGCTGATGCCCATCCCTCTGCACCCATTCCAGCCTCTAAGGCAGCTCCTCTGTGGTACCAGTGTCCCCTCCCATGTCATTTCTCACCTGGGCTGGTCCCCAGTGAGCATCATGGCACAGCTGGGCCACTGTCTGGGCTGAAATACCACGAGGGGCAAGGTCAAGTGGGAAGGTTAAGGGCTGCTTAACCCTCACTGGATGCTGGGAAAGGCTCCCTGGGGCTGGGGCTGGATGTCACATGTTGGCTTCACTCTCTCATGCAACTGAAGTCCAAAATGTCCTGGGTTTAGAGAGGATAAACAAACCAAAACAAAATCCCACCTTTAACCAGAGGTGTCTGTTACAGACTTGATTTTGTAATGTTAATCTGTTAATTAAACTGGGTAGCTAAATTTTCTTAGGTAACATATTCTGCAGGTTTTCCTATACTCCTCTATATATTTACATGAAGTTACAGCCAGGCTTCATGGGAGGTGTTACTGTGGTAGCAAAGGCTAGCAGGGTAATTGGTCTTTACTTTCAAAAGAAAGAAAAAGAGCCTAACACAAAAATAATACTCTTTCCTTGCAAAGTGAGCTTTGATAATGAAATTAGGACTTCTAACACAAAGCTATAAAGAGTGACAAATCTCTCTTGCAATTCTTAATTTGTGTTAACCCCTTGACTCTGGCAGGTCTGGAGCTCCTGACACTAAGTGCTAATGCATTTAGCATTAAACACACACACTAAATGCATTAGAATTATGCCATGCTAATGGAAGCACTCATGGCCTGTCAGATAGGTCGAGTATTTGCTTCACTTGGGTGTTTACCACAAGTGAGGCAGTGCTTCAGCATCAAAGCCTTGTCAGAAACTTTAATAATCTTTATTTGAATAAATTGCATGGCACCATCCTGCATTTCATTCTTTTTTCTCCCCTTCTTACCAGCTGAAGATTGGAGTTTGAAAGCACACTCTAATTAACATCTTACCACGAGCTCACTGGTATGTAATTCATGAAGAACAAAACTTTTGTTTTGTTGCATCTCTAAAGAGGTATCTTCTGGGTTTTAAACACAAGGAGCTTGCTGAATGTTGAACACAACCTATCTTAAGCACAGTAAGAGAAGAGTCCTGCGGTGAAACATCTCCTTTTGATATTTGAACACAGAGGTTTAAAAGAAAGAGGAACAGAAGCAGAAGAAATCCATATCCTCCATTTATTTATCAGCCTAACTATGCAAAAACAATGTTCCAGAGAGTTGTTTCCCTATTAACTTCATGCAATGAATCACCTAAATTGTTAAGAATTAAGTACAGATCGTCCTGGTAGCCACAGCACGTGTTCAATATTGTCCTCTGGATTTCAGGTCACAACAGAGGGCAATAACTGTGGGGCAAACTGCCCCACAAAAAAGGGCACTAGAGATTTCATTCCAGAGAGAAGCTGATACTCAGTTTAGAGTTGCCACACAGACAGAATAGGCAAATGAATACGTGGCAGAGCAAACATTCTGCCCGTGACTTATCAAGAGGTTTGCCCAGGGCAGCAGAAGCTGAGAGCTGGCAATGGATGGCATCTGGATTTTCACAGCAAACCCCCAAACGTTTCTTGTTATTCACAGCTGACAAAGCATCCCTAAGACATGCTGCTTTTGATTTCTACCTGTCAGGCTACATTCCAGCCTCTGTGATGCATCCACCTGGAAAACTCAGAGAGACAATTTTGTGATGGGAGAAATAAGACAGCAACTGGATCTTTGCAAATGAGAAAGCACGTGAGCTAGCCTGTGTTTCCACCCAAGAGCTTGCCCCACAAGCCATCTTGAGTAACCTAACTCCTCACTTTCTTCTCTAACATGCATGTCCAGATCCAAAGGCTCAAGAGTTCAGCATTAAAGACCACGACGAGCTTCAATAGAAAAACACCGAGGTGGACATGCATGGCACCACTGACCTGCCTTTGCTTCCCCACCATCCCTCACCAGAGAGTTGTCCACAGAGAGCAAACACAACCACAGCCAGGCAGAGCAGATAAAGGCAAGTGTTATGGCATCTGCTGGGAGGACTCCACCCTGCACCAGACAAACCCAGAGCAGGACAGGGCAGAGATGCTCTCCTTTCCTCAGAAAAAAACAGTATCAGGAGGAAAAATACGTCAGTCTCTCTCATATCCTTTGGCAGCAAAGAATATGCTGTGTGATATCACCCTGGTTTTGTGCTTCATCCCTGGATTCCCCCTAATTCTTTTTAGACAGACACTCACTGGGGCAGAGAGCACCTCGCTTACAGTGCTTGGCACGACGGGGCTCCATTCTTGGTGGGCTCTTAAGAACAACCATAAACACAATGAGTAATAATAATCCCCACTTAAGTTTCTGGCAGTATTTTTAGGCTTATGCCCAGCTTAAAGGCAGAATTCATTCACAACAATGAATAGAGCCAGCAGAGCATCAGGAACAATCCTCTCACATTACAGAAAGCATACTGAGACATTAGAATAGCACGGTGATGGTAACTCCTCCTCATTACCAACTGTGAGCTGCAATCTGTGTGTTATATCTTTTTCAACATCAAAAAGCACTCAGTTCACTGCAGGCAGGGGTAAAAGATGAAGTTGGATGCCTTAAACTACCAAGTTTAAAAACAGGATGTTTACTATAAGCAAAGAAAGCCAACCTTTGGAAATGGTCGGTTAAACAAATAAATAAATAAATAAAAGGAAGAAAAAAAATCACCTGCTAGATTCATACCATAGAATCATAGAAGCAAAGAATCCTTTA
>NW_008589350.1:0-1705 GCF_000691845.1 Merops nubicus
GCTTGCGCAGATCTTCCCAAAAATTATTGACAGGGGTCTTTGGGAGGAAGAATATAGTCTTCCTCGCAGCGTGCTCTTCACCCTTTCCCTGGAATGCGATGATTTTGCAATCCTGTAGTGTCTTTATCAGTCTGAGCTAATTCATGTCCTTGTTTACCATCCAGCAAGGGGATTTATTGATGGTTTTGTGACGGGTGCCATCCTGTTTTCTAATTCTTGTTCCTTATGGTTGCCTTCTAGATGAGGTGGGAAAGCCCTTTTCATGGCTGAATGTTCTTCTCAGGGTTGCTTTTAGTTAGATAAGGTCAGAATGTCCCTTCTATCTGTAAATAAGTCCTTGCTAGCAAGAGAAAGCAAATTTTTCCATCTGCTAGCTGTTTCTTTTCCTCTTAAACTATATGATACTATTCTATACTCTTAAATTCTTAATATGTGAAATTAACCATTATTTATTATTATTCTTCCCCTATATCAGGTACAATACTCAAATAATCGGCATCCCAATATAACTCATATTTTCTTAGCATGTGGCTGAATATTAGACACTTCCCGTTTCCACGCAGCTGCTGTTCTGAGCAGTTGTCGGGGGTCAGCTGTAGGATGGAGGTCTCTTCTGCTGAGGTCAACAGGCTATATTTAGTACGAAGGGCTGATTATAAAGAATAGCACTCTTGCCAATTGAAAAATACTCTGTTGGAAAACAAAAGCCAAGCCCCAATATTCTTTTTTTTTCCAACTGTTTCAAAGAGCAATGAAATTAATTGTAGTTTTGGTAGCTCCAAAGCTAGCAAACTTTAGTTTTAGTTCTGTGTTAGGTATGTAGTAGCAAAGGAAGCAGAAATATTGCTGCAGGGAGAAAACCTTCATTACAGTCCAGCTGTAAAGCTGTTGCCATTTAACATTAAGTTATCTCTCCTCTCCAAGTACTTTTACCATACTGAAACTAGAAGTAATTGTCTATTGCTAGAGTTCTGCTTTGCTTCTTGTGTCTTCAAAGCAGGCTGCTACAACACTTGTTCCAGTGAGCAACAGAATGTTTACTACTGTTGTGTATGTGGGCTGTGTAATCCTATGGTCTTACAGAGGGATCTGCTGCAACGTCAGACACTGCTTCACCCTTGGGTCCCTACCGACCGCGTTAAACCCAAATAATGAGCTCGTGCGACAGCACAGATTATCTTCTATTATGGAGCTTGTGTATACCAAAGTGCAACTGCACCCTAACACCATCCCTTGCAGGAATACCATAGTTTCCAAGGAATGGGGTCAGAAAGATTAAGGGTAAAGCCTTTGTGTGATGCTCTGGAAAAGCAAATTAGCCAGTCAGTTCTGGAGGACTAAATCAGATTTGGCTCTGGATGACAGTTAAAAAAAGAGCTTAATGTTCAGATGAATACAAGAAAGAAGGATCACTGGTGACGAGTTAATAAGACTCCCTTTTCCCTGTTGTGATTGCCAGATTGGCTTTGTTCTAGTCGTCCTTTTATATTTCAAAAGCCAGCAAACACTTTGGCATGGGTGAAGCCTGTACTGAAGACTTGTTTGGGGTAATGTGGTTCCAGGTAATGAGCACAACATATGGGTATAGTCGGGGGCAGGGGAGGGCACATACCTACCTGCTATGTGCATTTTGCAAGTTCTTAACTTCTGTTTTTATAAAGTACTTCTAAACAAAATGATTTACATAACATAAAGTGATAGGCAG
>NW_008589351.1:0-203 GCF_000691845.1 Merops nubicus
GGGGGGGGGCACGGGCGGGCGCTCACCTGTTCCTGACAAGGAGGTCTCCGTCTCCCGGGAGTGGCACGGGTGAGTCCTGCTGCAGGGTGACCGCTTCCCTGAAGTTTTGGCTCAGCTTAGTCACCACCAGCTTCTTCATGGAGCTGGGGATGGACGAGCCCTGGAAATCCAGAAAGTGACGGGAGTAGGACATGTCCAGGATG
>NW_008589352.1:0-2295 GCF_000691845.1 Merops nubicus
CAGCAGGTTTCAAACCATTACAGTCCCTTTGCCCAGCTCCCTCCGGGGAGGGAGGAGAGAGCAGTCAAGGAAAAGGAAACAGCCCTGCAAGGGGAAAACAGATCTGTAGTCTTTGTAGCATCAGGAGTTGGTGTGGAATGCTAGCAAAGAGTTAATTCAGGGACTCGAAGGTGGGAGTGAGGTGGTTGAGGTGTAAATCTTGCCCTGCAGAGAGGGTGGTTTAGATTTCTAGAGTCCCCAGTCAAAGCTGCCAGCGTGAGCTTCCAGGTGAGGTCCCCTGCAGGAGGAGGTGACTGGAAGAATGTCCCTGTGGCTGGGCAACTTGTGCCTTTTTCTGTGCTAGATTCAAGTCCTTGTTTGCACGTAGAGAAAGAGGCAGCACCTGATGTCCTCTCTTTGGCAGGAGCTTCCAGTAAGGACTCGATGTCACTGCTGCTGGCATCAGCTCTGCTGGTGTGGGCTGTTCTGAGCAGGAACAGAAGCCCAGAGCAATAAACAGGCTTCTAAAGATGCAGCTTTTGAAGGCCCTGCCGTGTGTTCTGGGGTGGGGTGTGCTGCTCCTTGGGCTGGGCAGTGGGGGGTGTCCAGACCCTCTCAGCCCCTCACCCTCAGCGCTGGCACTGCCCCAGAGTCCTGCCAGCTCCGAGGGGCACCCGGCGGGGTGTGCCTTGTCCTGCTGCAAGCAGAGAGAGCCTGGGGCACTTCTGCCTGGGACACCAGCCTCCTCAGAGCGAGGAGGCCTTGCCTGGCCCTCCTCGGGCACATCTGAGTGTTGTGTGTGCCCCCGCTCCTTGCTGGCACCGCGGCAGGGAGGGGGCACTCGGGCGGTGGCACCTGCTCCGAGTTGCCCCGTGGTTCTTCCTGCTGGGAGATCCAGATTGGTGTCACCGCTCTGGGCAGGGGCTGGCATCACCCCAGTGAGCCCGGCCTCTCTTCCAGATCCGGATGCAGGCCCAGGGCAGCTTGTTCCAGGGTGGCATGATCGGCAGCTTCATCGACATCTACCGCCAGGAGGGCACCCGCGGCCTCTGGAGGGTGAGCAGCAGCTGTGGAACAGCAGCAGGGGCAGCACCAGGAGCTTCCTCTGCTTGTTCTCTGCACCCGGGTGCAGCTCTGGAAAAGAGCTGTGAACCAGGAGTGGTAGGAAAGCCCTGATTACTGGGCAGACAGGAGCTTCCTGGAGTTCCAAAGGGGCGGGTTGTCCCTCTGTTCCTACCCACCTCATCTCAGGGCCCTTGAAACCTGCCCACTGAGCCTGCAGAGTAGGACAGAGCAGTGGCTTTGGGGGAGGCTGGTGATGTGAGGCCCCTGGGCAGGGGCAGCTGAGTGTCACGGGTGCTCAAGCCTTCCCCTTTGGGTTTTAGTGGTGGTTCTGCAGCTCTGAGCTCTTCTTCGTGCTGTTCTCCAGCACAGACACCAGCAGTGAGTGGTGTTGGTGCTCTGGAGGGTGTTTGTGGCTGTGACGGGTGTTTGTGCCCTGCAGGGTGTTGTGCCAACAGCTCAGAGAGCAGCCATCGTGGTGGGGGTGGAGCTGCCTGTCTACGACATCACCAAGAAGCACTTAATCCTGTCAGGCCTGATGGGTGACACCATCTTTGCCCACTTCGTGTGAGTATCTCCTGCTGCTGTGCTCTCTGGGCTTGGCAGGGGCGTGTGAAGGGACTTGGGGTGAGACCCTGTTTATAGAGCAAGTGCTCTGGAGCTGCAGAGCAGGCTTGGGTCTTCTGAGGGGTCTGCTGCATCAGCTGGAGCAGCTCAGAATGACCAGCAAGTGTCCCAGAGAGACCTCCCTGGGGAAGGGGCCTGGCAGAAATCCACTGGTGACGTGAGATGTCAGCTTGATTTCAGCTTGCTGGTGAGTGACCTCAAATGCTGCTGCTCCTCAGCACAGGAGAAACATGGGCCTGTTGGAGCAGGGCCAGAGGAGGCCACAGCAATGATCACACAGGGCTGGAACCTCTGCTGGGAGGCCAGGAGAGAGTTGGGCTTGTTCAGCCTGGGGAAGAGAAGGCTCTGGGGAGACCTTCTGGTGCCTTTTCAGTCCTTAAAGGGTCTGTCAGAAAGCTGGGGACAGACTCTTGGGCAGGGCCTGTTGGGACAGGACAAGGGGGATGGTTTTAAACTAAAAGAGGGAGATTTAGACTGGAGAGAAGGAAGAAATTTGTGACGCTGAGGGTGGTGAGCCCCTGGCCCACGCTGCCCAGCGAGGTGGTCGCTGCCCCATCCCTGGAACCATCCCAGGTGAGGTTGGCCGGGGCTCTGAGCAACTTGCTCTAGTTGCAGGGGGCCCTGCTC
>NW_008589352.1:2347-3941 GCF_000691845.1 Merops nubicus
CATTGTCTGCCCGGCTGTGAGCGGGGCAGAGTTTGGGGGTGTGGCTGCCTACAGCACTGGCCTGGAGGAGCTGCCCCAGCCCTGGGTCCTCACCTCTGCAGACACTGTCAGCCTGGGGCTGTTGCTCTGACCTCTCCCTTCCCCTGCTCCTGGGGCCTGAGGGGGTCGGTTCCTGCCTCTGCCTGGTGGCTGGCTGGGCACGGGCAGAGCAGCTGCTGTGTGTTGCCAAATGCCAGTGGAAGCTGCTGTCCTGTGGCACGCAGAGGCCTGGCTGGGCTGGGTGGCCTGTTCAGAGCTGCTCCTCTCCTTCTGGTGCCTGCAGCTCCAGCTTCACCTGTGGGCTGGCCGGGGCCATTGCCTCCAACCCCGTGGACGTGGTGCGGACCCGCATGATGAACCAGCGGGCGATCGTGGGCACCACGGAGCTCTACAAGGGCACCCTGGATGGGCTGGTGAAGGTGAGGAGGAGGAGGGTGGGCCAAGGGGGCTGCCAGGGTCCAGCGCTGCTGCTACGGGCAGTGGGATTCTACAGCCCCAGGACGTGCTGGTCAGTGGGGGTTCCAGACTAACAGAGGAGGGCTTACGGTGTTACAAGAGGTTTCTTCACCCTCCATTTCCTGTAGCAGAGTCTCAGGCATCAAATCTTATAAAATAATTTATTCAGGTGGTACAGCAGAAAAACAGCTCAAGCTGGTGGCTCTGGAGAGGGACCTGAACAAAGAAATCCCTGGGCACTTAAACCCTTGTGGTTTAAGCTCCCTCACACGGTGCTTCAGTCCAACAGTACCATTTGGATCAGGGGTCTCTTGTTCCTCATGGGATCCTTTCTCCATCTCCAGGCTGGTGGCTCTTATTTGAGGATGCAGCTTTTGCTGCCAAAGCTGGTCCCTTGCTTTTCACAGGGTGCAGCTTCCTTGGGGCCTCCCTTCGGGTGACTAGGTGTGAGTTCAGCACAGGCTCACTGCCTGTGGCCCGAGGTGTTGGTAAATCCAGCTGCTCGGGCTAAGGAAAGCAAAAGGAGTTTCAGTTCAACCCCATTTTAATCAAGCCCCCAATTATTTCAGCATTCTACACACAAACTGTTTAATGCTCAGCACAGAGTCACCATCCCGGGGTCGCCATCGGCTCCCCTGGGACAGAACTTGGTGGTGATGCAGTTGTTGAGGTTGATAGCCTGGGAGTGGCCCCTCCTCCAGTCACAGCTCGGGGGCCTGGCTGCTGCTGCAGGAGCTGCAGAGGCCCGTGGGGTGGGGGAGGCGGGCAGAGCGTGGCCCCCCAGCAGCCCAGGACTGACCTGTCCCCTCTCCCCTCCCAGACGTGGAAGAGCGAGGGCTTCTTCGCGCTCTACAAGGGCTTCTGGCCCAACTGGCTGCGCCTCGGTCCCTGGAACATCATCGTATCCTTCAGTGCTGTGGGGGCCACGGGGCGGGTGGGCAGGGCAGGGCAGGGCTGTGGGGGGACCCCTCGGCCTCGCTCCCTGTTCCCCGCTTTCCAACAGGCAGTCCTGGCAGCCCCCAGCAGGTCTCCCCAGCTGGAGCCTTCTCCTCTCAGCTGCCCCAGCCCAACTCTCTCCTGCTGGGCTCCCAGCAGAGGG
>NW_008589353.1:0-649 GCF_000691845.1 Merops nubicus
CTGTCTCAAGGCAGCACTTCTGAGGTGCTCCAGGGTTTTTTGGGGTGCTGAGTGCATTTTTTGGGGTGCTGAGTGATGCTTGGGGACTTTTTTGGGGTGCTGAGGGCTGTGCGGGTGGTGGATCTCCTCACCAGTCCCAACCTGGATGAGTTCCATGCTTCTCTGCTGTCTCAAGGCAGCACTTCTGAGGTGCTCCAGGGTTTTTTGGGGTGCTGAGTGCATTTTTTGGGGTGCTGAGCGATGCTTGGGGCCTTTTTTGGGGTGCTGAGAGCTGCTTGGGGCCGTCCTTGGGGTGCTGAGGGCCATGCGGGTGGTGGGTCTCCTCGCCAGTCTCAACCTGGCTGAGCTCCATCCTTCTCTACTGCCTCGAGGTAACGGTTCTGAGGTGCTCCAGGACATTTTTGGGGTGCCCAGGACATTTTTGGGGTGCTGAGTGCATTTTTTGGGGTGCTGAGTGATGCTTGGGGACTTTTTTAGGGTGCTAAGGGCTGTGCTGGTGGTGGATCTCATCGCCAATCCCAACCTGGTTGAGTTCCATCCTTTTTTGTTGCCTCAAGGCAGCACGTTTGAGGTCGTGCAGGGTTTTTTGGGGTGCTGAGGACCTTTTTTGGGGTACCAAGAACCTTTTTTGGGGTGCTGAGGGCTGCTT
>NW_008589353.1:889-1220 GCF_000691845.1 Merops nubicus
GCCCCTCTCCCCCTGGCGCCTTCTGTGTTCCCCTCCTGCCTCGAGTCAGCGCTTCCAGGCGCTCCAGGGTTATTTTCAGGGCACCCAGGACATTTTTGGGATGCCCAGCACATTCCCGGGGTGCCCAGGGCGCTTTTTGGGGTGCTGAGGCCGTTCCTGGGGGTGTCTCCTCAGCACGAGGTGGATCTGTGCCGCCGCGAGTGCCCCTTCGTCATCAAGCCCAAGGTGCAGCGGGCGCCGGCCGCCGCCCTGCCCGAGGGCGAGGAGATGGAGACTGATGTGGAGGGTGAGGCAACGGGGGGGACCCCCCCTCTGGGACCACCCCCTTCCC
>NW_008589354.1:0-47108 GCF_000691845.1 Merops nubicus
ATATATATATATATATAAATGACACAACATGTTTCTGTCCCTCTTCTCCCATGCTTTCAGCAGTTGCTTTCTTAGCATGCATATCTTAAGACATCCAAGAGTCTTTCTGCAAGCATCTTACAATGTTTAATGAAATAAGGCTGTTATTATTATTTTGAAAATCATTCTGATATCCCAAACAAATACCAAATAATACCTCCAACAAAGAGTATTGTGACCTGAAAGTCATTTATATATTTATATTTAAATGTGTTTGGTTTATCTTCTGAATGTCCCTGGGTGCATTTACAACCTATTTAATGACTTAAATTGAAGGATTACATGTCTCAGTGCTACTCACCATTGCAGTAATTGGAATTCTGTAGCTGTCCCATGCAACACACACTGAACTGCTTAGCTGTGAGTTCTGGGAAAGTTTCAGCTCCAGAAGAGCAGTAGCCAAAAAGACACATCCTTTAATGCCTGAAGAAGACAGAACAGAAACACTGGAAGTTTACACTAGGCTTTCATCTTAAGTTTTACCAGGCACTATATCTTTAGAATTTACAGACTAGCAGTGTATCATAAAGACTTATACAGCAAGCCATCAAATGTAACGCAATTACAGAAGTTAAGGGATAAAATCCTGACCCCTTGTCAATCAGTAGCAAAACTCCAACTGACTTTGTGAGGACTAAGATTTTATTCACAGGTTTCCCCTTAATGCCAATTTGGTTTTGCTCTGTACCTTACATATTTCCTAGTGCTCACTGACCAGACACAATCAAACCTTTCTAAAGATCATACAGCAAACTAGAAGAACAAAAAAGAGTTTGGGAGGCAATGCTCAGCTGGGGTAAAAGAGTTAACTCTCAAAGAAATTAATCTTAGTCTTCCAGATGGAGATGAGGCCCCATATAGGCAAACTTCACATGGAAATTTAATTTCGAACAGCTATTTCAGGGCCATATTTTCCAGGTGGGGCATATGTTATGGATTTAACTATCAGCTGAGTTTCTTAAAGGTTGTGGTAAGCACCTGACCACTATTTTAAGAATATAAATGATATCCAATGACTTAATGATATAGCTAGTATCTAAAAAATGAATCTGAAAAAAAATAAATCTATTTTATTTATTATATGTTAAAATTTGGTGTGATAAGCTCTTTGTGAAATACAGAAGACATATTCCCAACCATAAAGGGGTTTAAGATTATTTCTTCTTAAACTCCATTATTTTTAAGGGAAGAATCCAACTCATTTGACACAACTCATCCATATTAGAATAGTATGCATGTATCAGGAGTATGTCAGAAATATAGTGAAAGTATTGTACCTGTCAATTTAGAGTGTGATTTCAGAAGCTTTCTCTGTCAGAGCTTTTTTTCCTATTGATGTGATAAAAATCCCATTGACTTTGAAGTGCTCGAAGTTAGGTCAACACCAGTGCCTTTGATAATTCCAAACTTAAGTTAACTTTTAACTCCAAATCTAAGTTGACTCAGTCACAATTTTCATTGTTCTCACTGGAATCATTACAGGAATATGTAAGTCTGTTAATAAATGTCTCATTCCTTTAAGAATAGCATACCCCAGACTAGCTTTAAATAACTCATCCCTCTAAGAATGACATATCCCATCCATCTCTATATATTTCCCTAGACTCAACAGTTTCGACAACTGCTTAGAAAGAATTTATTTCCTTAGAAATCTGTAGTCCCATTGTGTGTTGTATTAGCCGGAAATGGGACACGGAGCTGGATCTGCTGCAGGAAAGCATCTCCTAACGGATATGATTTTGCAGAATGTCATATAACGCCCCGAAAGATTCTTGGTCCAAGAGTTCTTTTCTGACAGGTAATATTGCAGTAAAGCATGATCTTGTCTCCAATGGCCACAAATGATCTCCAAGAGAACACCGCTGGGTTTTTTTGTGTCCAAGATTAATCCAAGTTTTTCAGAAAAATAATTGCCATTTATCAAGGTAGCATCTACACCCTCAGGTCAGAACAGAGGCCATACATGTAATGAAAATACATTTCCTGTTTCAAAGAGTTCATCGTTTGCATACAGTCAAGTGCTATAAAAAACAGGTATTAGAGCATTTTTCATGGATTTAGGACACTTTTGCCATACTAAGGATTCGACTCTGCAGCATATCCCATCTTTAGCTGGGAACTCCAGCAGTTTCCCTGTACAGACTTTACTGGCCACACTTCATTTCTCCCAAGCACTAAGTCTCCACATGAAGAGAAGAAAACTTCATGAAGGGGAAGGGGAGCAGACCATTACTTTCCAAACAAGTTACTGGCCTTCACCACAGCAATTCATGCAATGAACCTTTGCTTCAGTTTCCTGAAACACTGCAACATCTTACAAACAAGTGCTTCTTTGAGATCTCTTTCATTGCATGTTGTTTAACATCAGGGGTTAGTGAAGTGTCAAGGTGTGAAAGCACAGAAGCCTCTTCAGCTGCCAAGAGCTTCTGAGAGGAGATACTTAATACCATTAACTATGACACCCACTTATCTAATCATGTCACGTCACCCCGTCTTCAGCCTCTGGATCCCCAGACCTCTACCCACACCAGCAGTCAGGGATGCAGCTCTCACCAGGCTGGAGCTTCTTGCCATAGGACCAATATGGGGTCTCCAGCCTCCACCCCCAGAACAGCTTTACTGCTACGACAGTACCAATTTTAGAGGCATCGTAGCCATACACACTGTTAGCCGTGCTGCTCTCTCCACTGGTCAGCCCCCAGATGTTGAGAGGCAGCACTGCCACTGAGCTGCAGAAACAATTCAATAACACACAGGATCACTGAGATGAAGCCTTGCCATCATGAATATCTCACTCATAGGTATTGTCTTGGCTTTCAGTGGTAGGTGCCAGCTGCATCACCTTTCTGGCATTTTGAATCGTGTATGTCTTAACTAACCAAGTTGCACTTGGCAAACTGCAGTTCTTCAGGCACATAGCAGAGGAAACGATGTTATATTGTCTTCCCACCCACAGCTAATGACATCAACAGCACAGGCAAGCAAAATCCACTCCTTATCCTCATGTTCTTCTCCCTCCGGTTTCAGTAAATGGCAGCAGAGGTGTCTTCTTCTCCTTCCCCTCTACCCACCTCACGTGATGCTCAGCCTATGTGGCTTCCTAAAGAAAATATTTTCCAGAGGCCTGCAATCCACAACTCTACCACAGGCATCCCTAGGAAGATATGCAACTCTTTGTGTCCATTCCTCTTCCATAAAAAACGAGAATGCTCTGCAACTTCTTTCCTCTCACTCCTCATGAAATGCCTAGCCTGTATCTGTAAAATTTGTGGTCTTACATCGACCAGCAAATGGGAGCATGATGTGATCGGAGCCTTTTTTATCATTTATATCACTGCAAGTATCCATAGGTGGATAAAACAGATGGGAAAGAACTGTGAGAAGACTGTGATTAGCATAATTGCTAGTGATCACATCAGACAATCTGCGTAACCGCAGTCAGGCATTTTTGTAAGTATTGCTAGGGAGACTGATAAGAAAATCAGAGTTGGGAGACCTACTACAGCAGAAGCTTTATTTTTCTAGAGGTTATTTTAGGGTTCCATACAAGACTGAAACATACCAAAATTCTCAAGGGTATTTATATGGCAGGTATTTGCATAAGAAGAGAAGCAAATACAAAGCCTCTTCATTACCCTTTCACTTTTTACTGTGGTCTGTGACTACTTTACAGGTGGTGCTGCCAGCTCTCTCCTGCATGAGTATCTAGTGCAGACCTGAAGATAGCTAGTGAGGAGAATCAGATGAAACAGAGATGGAGAAGGAGGAATTCTACAAAAGCCACCACAATACTGATTAGGAGCTTTCCTTTGAGAAAAATAGAAAAAAAAAATCATCAAGAAAATAGGGATAAACTGCATCTGCCTTAAGGCCTAAGAAAGGATTTTCTGCAACTCAGACAGAATGGTTCAAAGCAGTCTGTGAAGGGCTACAGGGAAGGAAGAAGCTGTGTGTGACAGACTGTGTCGTGGCCCTTGCCAAGTAAAGGAAGGCTGAGCATGTCATGGCTTGCCTCTCTCTCACTGTATGTAGGGGTACACAACAGGGCACCTGCAGCAGAGTGGGGGAAATATGCATGTTAAGGTCCACACATGTGCTTAAATTCAAAACCCTAGAGATACAAATTGAAAATATACAGTTATCAGGTGTACTTTAAGTCCTTGGCACTCCCACTGCCTTGCTCTTTGAACTAGGACACCTCAGCAGCTCTCTTGCTCATCCCATGCTGTCTGCAACATATCAGAAGATGATTTTATTTCTCACCCTGCATGACAAGTGCTGAGAACAACAGGGTCCCGATATGAGTGGGGCCGCTGGGTGTTAGTGCAGTACAAGTAGTTATCATGTTGGCTTCGATGGTGGAGTTCAGTGAGACTTCCACTGTACAATACTGGGTCTTTTTTTTTTTTTTGGAAAGCTGTCACACTTGCATTTACACACAATCTCTGAAATTCAGGTAGAATAAAACCTCAGTCTTTATGTGTGTCTTCTCATTAGATCCATGAAATTACTTCATCATTTATATAAGATATAAATTGTGGGATTTGTACTATCCAACTCTACCCAAAATTTTTCGAGCTTACACACCCGATGAAAATTTGGCAGAAAATGACATGTTAAAATAATGAAATACACAAATAATAGTTAGGTATGTGTTTCCTATGGCACAGTCTGGGCAAAGCAGAAGCAGACGTTGCAGGGAATGCAGCTGGATTAGGTCAGCTTTCCCCTCTGATGTTTTCCTTCTTGAAGTTCACTTCTCAGGCCTTAACAAGGGTAAATCCCCCTGCGCAGGACAAATGCATGGCTGCTCCTTAAATCTGCACCCTGCTCCCCTAAATTGCTCCCTACACTCAGGGGAGGAGGATTTTTTTTTTCTTCCACAAACCAACCTGCTCCATTCTGGACCCACACAGCTATGGTAGCCACTAGTCAAGCTCCCGAAGCCAAGAAGTTTTTTATTCTGCTTTACAAACACTGAGGAGGGCTCTGGGTTCAGGTTTTGACAGTTACCTACAATGGAAGAATTATGACAGTAATTCCCAGCAGCATCTGTATTATCCTTTTCATTTCCTCTAGACCTTGCCAGTTCTTAATCTCAGGCAAAACACAAATCACTGCACTCTGTATACAGATCATTTAATATCCACTTTGGCCCATAGCAACATCTCTACTTCTGCTTTGATTCACCAACATACACCAAGAACTTTGTTACGGGCTTTTCTTACTCCCTTGCTGGATTGTGTCAGATTTCTCTTTGCATTTCCCCATCATTTCCCTTTTCTTTGGAGTACCAAGTGTGTAATATCTCAGCACTTCCCTTTGCTTTTTTAACCTTTCCACATCAGAACTGCCCTCTTGCAATCACTGCACTACAGTTGGTCCATGATAACTGACCTGAGCACCCTCCTGCTGTTAGACTTACAAACACATACCCTCATGACCTCCCCATGCTGCCCATCATCTTGTCATCTTTAAAATTCTTAACCTTTAAATAATACTCACAAAAAAAAAAAAAATAAAACAACAAATCTAACTACCTACCATTGCAGCTGATATAGGTATTCACCCCAGACATGCGCCTTTAGCCATACTAAAGTACTTGAAGGAAGAGATTTTTTTTTTTCCACCGTCTTTGTACAGGACCTTCCTTTTCTCTATTGTGGAGCAAAGCTGAAGTCAGAAAAATGAAATATTTACAGCTCTGCAGCTAGAACTGACCCCACTTGTGTGCATACCCTGCACATACTTTTGGATGCTCTTCATCATCTGTTCACATACTTTTCTTTCAGAGAAATGTTTCTTTATGGAGTGCACAGCACTGATGCATAACGAGAATGACATGTCAGCTCAGAAAATTTCATTTGTACAAGTGCCCTGACTTCTCAGTTTGGAAAAGTTATTAGCAACTCAAAGTGTGCCTTTTCTAGTGGGAACATCAGGCTCCTAATCTAACAGTGCCTGTCTGACCTCTAATTAATAAAAGCACGTCCTACAAGACATTCTCTAGGCTTTTCTTCCATTATCCTTCAGGTCCCCCTGAGGGACAGCATGCAGATCCCTGAAGTCCCATGGAGGTGAGAAATTGGCCACTGACTTTCCCATGCCACTCGCCTATGCTGAGGCCTGGCCCTCTTGCCCCTCTGCCAGCACTGGTCCAACGGCCACCTGCATCTAAGGGGTGGGAATCGCAGAGCAGAAGAGAGGCAGCTCCGATGAGATTCCCAAACTCAAAAAAGCCCTGCTAAGCGGCACACTCCCACTCTCCCTATGTGCATCTTAGCACTGCAACCTCTTCACATCTCACGAGCTAGCATGGAACAGATGCGTCCCCCCGTCAGGAGGCAACGACACCCCTCCCTCCTCACATGACTCATATGATGTCAGAGTTGTCCTTGTCACCGACCCCAATTCAGGCTCACACGTCAAGGACACGCTTGCTCAGTGGATCCTTTTGGTGCGGTGGATCATCTCATTTGGGAGATGGGAACCTCTCGTTTGGGTTCCCTACATCCCAGCTAACACTGGAAAAGGGCGGACTTCTGCCAGCTGAGGAAACTCAGCTCCTCTGACAGTTCCAGCAGCACAGCCCCACAGAGAAATGCTGCCAGAGACTGCAAGGTTTCAAACCTTTGACAGGCAGGTCAGCATCTCCTTATACAAAACTGATGTCCCCCTCTTAATGTCCAATACAGAGATGCAAATTATTTTTATTGAACAGCCATGTACTTCATGTGATCTAATATTAGCTGTGCTGTATATAATTATTTTATGTAGTACTTTGCGTTCTGGTTACACTCCCATCGATACGTCTAGTAGATATTTGTAGTTCCCTAGTAATTTAATAGCTAGTTTGTGCCCTAAAGCATAAAAACATTTCTACCCTATCTAAAGTAACCGTGGGTGGTGTTATCCATATAAAATCTTTGAGTCCTAATGAGCTTTTGTTCTCAAGTTATAACCCAAAAATACATCACCCGGCTGTTCCGTTCTCTGCTAAAGATCCTCACTATGATGTGAAAGGAAAAGAAATTAAAACCTTAGATAAATGTGTTTGATCTGCCACAAAGAGGGAAAAGACACTCCTCTCTGTTGTATGTTGTTGGGATTTTTTCACAGATCCATTTTCTGTTCACTGCTAAGTGTTTAAAGGCTGAAGATGGGCTGCATTTTTGCAAATCCAGAGCTGGGGATAGCTGCAGTCCAAGCCACCCATGCAGGAGCAGCACTCTGGCCCTGCAGCCCTAAGGTGAGGCCACAATAGCTGCTAGAACCCAAGCCAGCTGCTGCAAAGCAGTACAGTTTTTGGGGTTTCTATAGGAAAAAGAATGCAGCAGGTTCCTATCTCCCTGCAGGGACAGTCTTAGGACACTTCCCACTTTTCCACCTGAGGAAGGGAAGGCTCCAGGACACACAGAGAGACACTGGGGAGGGCAGGTCTCCTGGACTTTCCACTCTGGCAAGAAAAGCCCGTCCCTTGCCTGCAGCAAGGCTTCCTTTCACCTTCACAACAACCCTGTTACTGGGAGTAACGAGGAGTACGGCCACGCCAGCATATTCCCCTCTCCTCTCCCCTAACGCGGCTCTGTTCACAGCCGTGGAGGCAGGCCAGAGCCAGGCGCTCACCGGCAGCCAGGCTCAAGCCTTCCTTGGCGTGCCCACCTCTGCTCTTTAGGAGAGGGTACAGGCTGTACAATACATCATCTGTTATGCAACAATACCCGGCGCCTGGTTCCGCCTTGCTCCTCAGCGGCAAGAACACAAGGCCTCCCTTCCCCCCTCACCCCCCGGCCCCATTCATCCCCGCCACTCCCTGGCTGCCACCAAAGCCCCATACGGTCAGGGGCATCCCGGTACGCAGCTGACCAGCCGTAGGAATTACAGTGTTTTGGCCCGGGGAGGAGGCTTGCCGGGGAGCCAACTCAGAAGAGAGATTGTTTTGGGCCTGTTTCAATTTTGCCACCACTCTCCTGGAAATAATTGCACTCGACCCCTTACATCAGGTCTGAACGTGCCTAGCCCTCCTCTCTATAGCATTTGGTTATTTTATGTTTAAAATGAAAGCGTGAGAAATATCGCAGAGAGTGTTTATCATTCCCAAAGAAACAAAAAATGCTTTACCAGCTAGGTAGCAAAAACTCAGATAAAATTCCTGGATGAATGTCTCCTGAAACATCAAATAAATTTAAATCACGTTTTGACCTTAGAAGTAACACCCAACTCTGAACACAGAAGGAAAGTGCCTCAGAGGGTAAAAACTGGCTGCTTTTTTAAGAGTGAACAGCAAGTCAAGGATATTCTGCTAGGAAGCAAATAACTCCCTATCCCATCAAAGCAACAGGCAGAAATGCCAGCAAATCCTGTCTGCTCCATTCAAAAGAGATTTCCCAGTATCTATGCTTGGGAACAATGAAACCTAGATAGATTATTAGCTGTCATTAGAAAGTAAATGAAGGCAGTAGGAATTAATTCTTCCACTCACAGTTCAGAAAAGTTTTGGCGTTCAACATTATCAGTAAATCCCAGAAGTAGCAATCAGCAGGTAATCTGTTCAGTGTAACTAGACAGTCCCATCACATTAAAAGACTTAACAAGTGCATCACCCCAGAGAGACACAAATTACAAGATAATAAACTATCTTTGCCACATCACACCCTACAGAGCACCTTTCCTTGATACTTCAACTCAACAGAAAGAGGTGAATTAGCTGTTAGTGACAAAACAACTGTTTTGAAAAATTAGCACAGAAAGTAAAAAGCACAAATATTTGACTGTGGAAAATCTGGTCATTTTGCTATTTTTGTAGAAAAAAAACCCACCAAGATATTCTATCATAGATAACAGCCAAATGGTTACTCCTTTGATTAGCTCAAGGAATGAGGCTTAAGATTTTGTGAGTTTAGAGGAATACTGACTTAAACCAACAACTCAGGTGAAAGCTGTTGGCAACCCATAATACCTCCATTCTCTCAGAAGAAGTCATTCTGAAACACAGAAACCTACAGGAAAAAAATCAGCAACACCATGAAGATTACAGAAAGAAATTCTTGTCTTGAACAAACTATATTTTTCTATCATAAGAATATTTTTTATATATGCTTCCTACAAGCCTAAGTAATTCCAGCACACACTTCACTGTACTTGCAGGAGGACAGAGGCTGATGAGCTGTTTGGACAATTACATTGAGGAAACAGCCTGGCTGCAAATGCCTGCACCAGGGTAAAAGCCCTGCCCCCTCATACTGCCCTTCAGCATATCTTACATTAATCCTTGCTGTCAGAGGAAAAATCTGAGGTACTCCAGAGCCAGAAGAAAAGTATTCATCTCAAATGTAAAAAACCCCACAACTCTGAGTGACTGTAATACAACTGCACATGACTGCAATACCTCTATACTTGCAGCACCCCTTTCTGAGGGTGCTGGGTCTCAGGGTAAAAAGCTCCTGTGGCCTATCTCTTCCTTCCCAGCCATCTGCCTCCTTCTGATGAGCAGCCAGGTACTTACCAGGGCCCCTCTCAGCCCCAGAACCCTTACCTCCAGCAGCCAGGTATGCACACCCAGCTCCATTAACAACGAGAGGAACCAAAAAATGTTTCCCGCACCTCCCAACTCTTCTCCCCCTCTCAGTTCTTTCCCTTGCTATAATTTAGCAGGGAAGTTAAAGACGACATGGCAGCTGAGACACTGAATGGCAGACATACAGACACAATCCCAGAACAATGAAGGGGGTGAATAAACAAGTTGTATTCATCTTTCCGTTTTGTCTCCTTCATATTCGGGGGAGTATATTCTTTCTTATTCCCTGAATGCACTCCTTTCTCAAATCTCTTCCAAACTCTCATCCTCTACGGATATTGGCATCACCTCTCCTCATTCTTATTACACCAAGCTGGTCTGCTTTGTTGTGCCTTGCTCACACCGCATCTTTCTGTTTTATAGAGCTTTTATGACACCGTGCACATAACACATAAACGAACGTTTCAGAATGGAAGCAATTGCTCTTACACTGAAGTATATCTCATATTGACAGTTCTAAAATGCTTATAACTGCAGGACCGTCTTTCATAGATTCACAGATTTTAAGGCCAGATGGGACCATTAGATCATCTAGTCTGAGCTCATCTGAAAACCTGCTCTGGTTCTTCCCTAATAATGGGTGTCCATGCGATGCCATCAGGACCTACCAGCACAGCATCCCAGGATCCGTATTTCAGTCGTCACTATGCACAGTGCAGCCAGCGTATCAGCTGCATGAAGCATCCCTCCAACCTCCCAACCGCCGGGGCACACAGCAACTACTACCTCCACCCCACAGTCCTACTTGCACAAAGGAAGCAGGTAGGTAAGAAGGGAAAGAAAAAGGGAAATCAGACATTTTAGGGGAAACCTTCTAGCAGTTCTCAGAGAAATCACAGACACCATTTTTGTCATTCCTATTGAAACACAGCCTAAACTGAAGGTATATACATAAATCAAAACCACAAACAGTTCCTACACAAGGAAGCTAATTGAAACGCAACAAAATAAAAGTGCATGTGCACTATCACCTGTGCTGATGCCCCATAACCCCCTCTGATTGCTTGCTGCATTTTATACTTCCTATAAATCCGTATCCTGTTTCTATTTTTCACCTTTTAATACTTATCAGTGTCATAGTTTTCCATTATCACATAACTCTGAAAACCTAAATAGTTTATTTATATGAAGCTCTCAAGTTATATGTAAAAGCTAGCAGAAATTCTTGCATTTGGATAACCTTGGTATGTAAATAGAGTTTTGTCTTCAATAAATCCTTATGCCTTTCACATACAAAATGAACCACACAGAAGAAGCCAAAGATCAGCCAAAACCTCAGAATTTACATTGAATTAGAGAATATGGTAAATGATCTAATTCAAGCTGCACATAATGGGAACTTACTAGTAATTTATCTGTATGTCCCCATAATTTCAGTGTCTCCCAGGAAGATGCAGCAATTTTCTTGTTTCCTACCAATCCACAGATTTTTGTGTGTAGGTGTGTTTTAGTGCCTTCTCTCCATTTCTGGTGTGTGTACCTGCATGAGAATATGCATAATTATCATCTTTAAAAGGCTAACTTAGGCATCTGAGTTTTAAATGGAGTTCCCAAAGGGATAGCCAATTTATACTTCATTCCTTGACTGTTAACTGGACTGGGAAAGTAGGAATAAAACCAGATTATTTTTGCCAACTGATTGCTTTCAGAAAATTTTACACTAGCCAATATGTAAATTTCTTAATGAAAACCATCCTGGGAATTTATGAAACTGTTCATACTGAAGAAAATTACTTTCATTTACATTGAAAAATGAAATACTCTATCCTGACCTATATATGTGCTTGCCAAGATTCTATCTCCACAATACTCAGGGTCTTTACCGTGCTATCACCATGAAGAAGAGCAATTTCTCCTCTGTTTCAGGGGGTTTTGTTTGGCTTTTTTTTTTTTTTCTTGTGATTTTTCTTTTTTTTTTTTTTTTTTTAATAAAAAGGCTGCTAATAGGCACTGCCAATAGCCATTGTTGACCCAAGTCAAAAGTGTTTGAAATTAATTTATCCGCTTTGGATGGTGTATAAATTTCTCATTACGAGTGTCAGTGATGGACAAGAAACCATTCCAAAAAATGTATTGGGTATCATGCCAAACTCTGTAATCAAGGTCTCTTGCAGAGACTCTGGAGTATACAAAGGGTTTCACACAGTCAGGAGCGTTAGCTATGCATGCTTTCCCGTTGCCTGGGCTCAGCCAAATACTCTGTGAGAACAACACGTATATACACTTTGTTTTATTATGCCTCGCAGATGCTTTTTTGTTTTATATTTCAAGGTTTGTCAGGTCTAATGTTTGTTCCTCCTTCATCCTTCAGCCCACACTTTTCCCCCTGTATCCCCCCTCCAAATTTCAGACCAGCTTCCTAGATAGACCTGGTATCGACTACATAAACTGACTTTCTTGGAAAGTAAAAGGGGAGGGTGTGTGGGGGGGTGGAACTGGGATTTCTACTTGCCACCGAAAATGGCAGCCGTTGAACAGATCTGGTCAATGACAGTAGGAGAATAAGCCCAGCAGAAAGTGGTAATATATTGTGTTACACTTATGCCAACTTGCCAAGTCAAGTTCTTTTTCTCAAGCGCATGTACAGTTTGTTCTTGCTATCCTCAGTTAACTCTGCTTTCTGAATAGAGGAGATGGGAACTGCTCAAAGGCCACAATAGCATGTTCTACTTAAGGTTTCCTCTCCACACTAACCATTGTGGATAGCACTCTTTACAGTCAAGCGCTCTTGAATAAGAATGCTCTCATTAAGGATATGAAGCTATGTTGTCTTTACCTTGCAAGAATTCTGTAAAACGAGATTTTCCTCATTACAGGCAAAGTACCTGCTGCTAAAAAGCAGCACGAAGTTGGCTTGATTTCCTCAAACAAATTTGAAGCTGCCTTCAAAGCAGCAAAAGAGCATCAAAATGACAATATTGTACAAGAAATGCATCAGGAATGACTGATTAATCTAAGTTTCTATGGGAACATGAGAAATGATACATTGGACCAGCTGAGTGGCCTGTTTAGTCCAAGGCATTCTGTCAGCTAATACCGTATACCATGGCCAGCAAAGGCTTACTGCCCCATAACAAACAACTGTCACCAAAAAAAACCTAGAAAACTCAAGTAGGGCAACTTAGCCTGAGAGCAAAGATGAGTTGATGCTCTGAAGCAGGTGGGCTGAGATGTGCTTTGTAGCTGGGGTATGAGGAAAAATATTACAGGCAACGTTGCTAAAGCAAATAGCATTTTATTGTTATTTTTCCATCACTCAACTTTGGTAGGACTCCCTTTTCAAGCTGAGTTTTTCAAGCACGGGAATCTGACAAAGGGTGGGTGGTTTAATCTAAAAATTTGATTTAAATTTTTGGTAGGGTTTTAGGGGTCTCTTGTTTTTTTAACAAGGAATATAAAATCCACACACATTCTTCAATATTAGCAATAAGAACCATCATTATGAAGCTTCATGGAGCAGGTTTGTTTTTTTTTTTTTGCAAATTATTGCTTAAAAAGCAGACATGGAAAAATTATTACAAGCCCAAGGAAGAAACTTTGATTCAACTAGGTATTCAAAGAGGACAGCAGCAAATTCTGTCAGTGCAGTGTATTTATTGCTCAGAAATTTTCAAGTCTAATCAAATCTAAAATCAGCAACAAAATACAAATATTATTAGGTAACAAAATATTATGGGCACAGTAAAGTAAAATAATTGTAATAACCGTGTCATCCACAGATAAAATGTGGCTGAATCACTACTAGTGTCACCCATTGTAATTGCATTAAAAAAAAAAAAAGAAACAAAAACAAACAAACCCCAACCACTCATGATTTTAATATTTTACTACAAGATTTTGTCTTTTTCCTTATGTGATTTTTCTCCCCAAAGGAACTTACTCCTAAAAACTGCTCACTGCAACAATCCATTCCAAGATTAGGAAAATTATTTTTTATTTTAATCACCGAGTTTGAGTGTTTACCCTTGAGTTCAGACATTCAAGGCATTTTTTTGTTTGTTTATAAAATTGTCAGAAATTAAATATACTATCTCAAAATGCATGAAAAACTTAAACAGGTAAAACCTCTTCCTTCAGAAGGAGGCAGAATATTTTTACTGTGAAATGCCTGTGGTCAATTCCTACTGCTACATATGTCTCTGGCAGTCCTCATGCTTTTGTTCTTTTTCATCTATAGAAGTGAAAAACAAGTTAGGAAGTTCTATTAAAAATACTTTCTAGAGGACGTATTGAAACTCCACAGATAAAGACATGTAAAACTGACACTGCAAGTTATTTTCAGTAGCAAACAACCTCTGCAGGGACAATCTTTTAATTACACCACCATATACCATAAGAACATATTAAACAGCACTAAGCATTAGGAATAACATAGAATAATGATAATGAAGTGGCTGGCACAGTTTGCCCATCCACATTTGCAATTAAATTAACTTTCTAGTTAAGCTAATTGTTTCTGGCATGACAATATGGAGCAGTCAGTTAAGACACAATTTCTTTAATCACGCTCTGTTTTCCTGTGTTGAACAAGAAATTGATAGAATTAAAGGCTGTATTCTGCACAATGTGGCATTCTGTGTTGGCATGACCATGGTAGTGCTTGGTGTGATTCTCCCCTGAGTCCAGAGGCTTTGACTAACCTGCTTTGAACCCCTCAGCTCTCCACCCAGAAACACAGGAAAACAGGATGACTTCCTGGGGTGGCCTTGGTGATTAAGGCTCCCTTTTGGCAAGTATGAAAACTAGGGAAGGCAGTGGGGAGATGGACAAGACACAGGAAGCCAAGAACTTATAACCAGACACTTTCATTAATCAAACTTGGACTTTCAGGACTCTGGCTGCTGGCACCCAGTCATGGCTATTTCCATCCTCTAATGCCTTCTTGGGATTTATGAAAAAGCTCAAAACAGCATCTTCCTCTCATTCTACATGCCTGGTCATCCCTGCATATCTAACATCTGCACCAATAATGGTTTTGTTATTATATTTATAAATATTGTTACTGTAGCAACAACACGATAATTCAGTGGATTAATCATTTCTAACAAGGGACTCTGGGTCTACAAGGTGAATTTGATCAGGTATAAAAGTGCAAGTTAATGACTAGATTTAGTCAGCTAAATATTACAAAGAGGACATAAAACCTTTCCCTTTAGTGAAGAAAGAGCTAACATTTATGCAAAACTTGAATGATGACCCACCATGCAACATCTCCAAATCCATACTACAGGTAGCAAAACCCTGTCTCCAGTTACCTGTGCAGGAGGATGATGTAGTAACAAAATGGCTCTAACCCCCAGGGAAACAGCAGCACTGAACTGTGTCATGCCTCGTGTCTCATTCAACTTCTTCCATAAGCATATTTGAGAGTTTAGATTTTAGAAATTTTTCTAGGAGTAAAATACACATATTTGCTGAGAAGGGATTTGAAGTCTGACTTTAGAGCTGTCCTAAGACGTGGGAAAAATGGACTGTTGCAATGTCTTCAAGTAGAAATTAATATTTTCTCCAAAATTCTTTTTGCATAGATTATTTATTAAAATAAATCCACCTTGTTCCTCTTCTCCACACCTATTCAATATCAAAGAAAAGAGAAGAAAGACTCTTCTTGAAGTTTTCCTAAACCAATGTCTTTTAGTAAAAACATTTTTTTAAAAAATGTCTTTTCGTTCCTGTAGTCCATAAAAGATTTACAGGGAGAAAAAAATGAACCAAACAAAATAAAATTAGAAAACATAACACCAAAACAAAACCCCCAAACACAAAAACCCTCCACAGTTTTAATTTTAGAAACGTAACCTTCTCCAACCAAATCTCAATATCAGTCCTTTTGGACACAGATGGAGGGACAACAAGCAACTGTAGGACCGCCTGTGGAGTTCAAACGTGTTGAGGGAAGAATTTATCCTAAATGCTGTATGACCACCTACCTCTCCCTGCAGTGTGTGTGTGAGAAAGCATCATAGCAGGATTGACCAAAACTTGCTGATATAATTGAGTGGAAGAACTGTTTTGCATTTGTACCAAATACAAACAAACATTAAGATCATTTATGGAGCAAAATAACCAAAACAATGGAAGAACAACCAAGTATAAACACAGGGAAGTCTGGAATGAAAATAAGCCCTGGAGCCTAGATGATTAGGACCTTGATTGGTAGCAGAATGCTTGTTTTGGATGATTGCGGGAGAATCTCCAATCAAAAGCCAAAAGGAAGCATCAAAAAGAGCCACAAAAGCATCAACAACACAACTTTGAGATAAAACTTAAGAAAGCTATTGAGGCAAGTGCTGACTGAAAGAGATTGGGAATTGCAAGCAAAGGAATTATCTCTTGTTTGATTCTATCTACAGATACCGAAATCAAGACTTTGTAAATAAACAGGATTGCATCAAAGATCAGTGACTCAATCATCAATTGCTCGTCTTAACACTCAAACTCTGGGCTTCCTATAACAGGGTTAAAGAAATAAAACCCCCGTGTTCTGGTTTCCAAGAACAAAACCCGTGAGCTGATATCTCTCCTGTATCAGGAGAGAACAAAAGGCGGTACACAGTTCAAACATGTAAAGCACAGGAGGAGTTAAAACAGCACCTGAAAACTTACTGGTAGAGATGAACCTTTATTAGAAAGCCAATGGCAAAATGCCCAAAGAGGAGAGGAGGAGCAGCTGCAACAGTTAGGGTTTGACATAACACTGGAACGGGCTACAAAAGGTTTAACCAACCTGGAAGTTGCTATCTGATAAACTGCAGAAAGGGCTCAGAGAATTGAAAAGTCTCCTGGAGAATGAAAACGAACCAGTATCAACAACTGTGACATTCTGAAAGGAAGGGTGAGGGGGAAAAAAATCCATTTGAATTGGGTAGGAACAAACCCTTTCTCTGATATACTCGAATATCAGTGAGGACCTCAAGGGCAAATTGGCTATGAACCAGTTTGCAGACACTCAAGTAAAAGTCGGAAATAAAGATCAGCAAAAGACAAAAAGATATTGTACTGACTACAGAATTTACTATGGATCTTGAACTTTTTTCACAGCTGCATACTGAGAAAGGAAACAGCTCCTGCAAACAGAAGAAAGTGCCAGCAGTTTGCCAAGATCTCTGAAGTGCAGCTCTCTACCTCAAAATTCAGCTCAGCAATTCTAATATGGTTCATGCCATTATTATGCTTTGTGGAAGGAGTAAGAACCAATTTAAGTCTATAAAGCAAGAGAAATTGGCAAAGGCAAAAATGAATGAATGTAGTTAAGGTCATTATTGTTCCTGGAGGAAAAAATGGTTTTAAAAGAGAATAGTTATAAACACAAGGCTAGTGAAGAGCATGGCATGTTCCGAAGCAGACTCCTGGCATTAGGATTCAGCGCAGGCAGCAGGGAAGCACCAAGGTGAGTCAAACCAGGGAACTCACACACCAGTTTGTAGTTTCTGTAAGGAGTTTAATAATTCAAGTTTAAAAAAAAAAAAAAAAAAAAAAAAAAAGCTATTTAGTATGTAAGAAATTATGTGAAATGTGCAAGAATCATGATCTGAAGTCAGACTTCAGTTTCAACACCAGAAATAGAAGAAAGGCAGGGGAATAGGTGATTCTATATACGTTTTTCTTGTAGTGCCCAAGTCACACCTTTAGGGGCAGAAACATTACTAGAAATTACAGGCAGTGGCAGCTCTCCAGCAAATGAAAGATGAGGAGTGTTCAAAACTTGGTTTGAGAGCCCTGATCTCTGGGGACCTTTAGCTGCTGAAGTTCTTCTGAATCTGAAACAAGAGTAAATCTCTATCCATTTGCTGAATACTTCTGACAATAGTCAGAAGGAGATGAGGAAAAGGGGACTGCAGTGGCAAAATGTAGATCTGGTAAATTAATATAAACTACAGGAAAATTGCAGGGGGGGGAATATGTGTATGCTCAGGAAATGTATTAGCTTTTAATCTGGCACACTACCAAGTGTTCAAAAGGAAGCAAGAAAATGTTTTTGAGACTCTTTGGTAAGAAATTATTCTCTCTCTAACAAACATAATAGTGGTACTTTGCTGCTTCAACACAGGAGTGATCCTGAGGAAACTGACTACCTAGACAGCATAGGTTTGGGGGGTGGTTTTTTTTCATCAGGAAAGCAGTAAAGAAGCCTTATAAGCCATGGAAAAAACATGTCAGGAAGATAGAACAGACCCTTCAGCCAGACCTAAGACTGAGACCAGTTAAGAAAAAAAGGTGACAGCATTCAATTACAGAAAACAACACAAAGTCATCTAGCATGTGCTTCTCTATTACCATAATTAGCATCCTAGATTCTGGGGAAAGCTTGGTCTGGTTTACTACCCTGAATCTTAAAACTGGCTATTGGCAAGTGGAAGTGGGTCCAGAGGGACAGGGGGGAAAAAAAAACACTTTCACAGTAGGACAAGGACTGTGGCAATTTAAAATGATGGCTTTTGGCTACTGCAATGCATCAGCTACATTTAAAAGTCTAACGAAGAGGGTATTACATGGCATGCTTCTCTCAGCCTGTTTGTTATAACTAGATGATATACTGGTGCATGGTGAAATGTTGGAACAAGAACTGATACGTTTACAAATGGTCTGTAATTAGCTTAAGGCTGCTAGTCTGAAACTGTTCTCAAAAGAAATACTAGGAGTTCATTTCAAAAAGAGGTAATTTACCTTGGGCAAAACCAATAAGGAAGGGAGCAAGATTTCCTTGGACAATGAGAAGCTGCCCAGAGCTTGCCAACCACCCCCACACAGGGATACGAACCAGCTGTGGGAGGACTCTCTTTTTTCAGGACTATCAGCATGTTTTTCAGCATTGCAAAAACAGAGTTATTAGGGAAACCCAGTAGCTGTCCAGTATAAATTTGACATTTCCAGACTTGAAAAGGCCTTTTGCAATTGCTTCTGTCTTAGCTACCTGCACCCTGAGGCTTCTTCATACTGTCCACTCATTATTGGTGCATGGAGGGAAGTACAATGGCACACAAGACAAGGAAAGAAAGTGGATTACTGAAGAAAGAAAAAAGCAAGTTTCCTCAAGGCACTTATTCCTTCCTCCACAAGATCTCCCAACAAAACATTTTCCCCACTCTGGTTTTATGAGAAAGTTTACAGTCAAAGTAGAAGAAGATTTTGTAAAATGGCTTAGGTTGTGGGAATCCTAAAGTGATTGGAAAAGAAAAGAACAAGAAGAGAATCTCAATACTTATGGTGTAAGACGTGACATAAAACCAATTGGGTAAACATAGCCCTTGGGAGAGAAATCCCTTGAAATACCCCTCCGAGTCAGAATATGAATTACAATGCAGGCAGTGGAAAAGCAAATTGGAGACAATGGCCAAGACAAAAATCTATATCTGCAGTGCTTTTGTCTGCAGTGGTGGTCATAATCAGATGCTGGAGATGAGGAAGAACAGAGCAATCCTATTTATGCTACTTCCCTCTTAGCTTCCAACTATTTTTGGCTCTGAGACTTCCTGACCCATATATAGTTTACATGTAGTTAGTAATTCTCAATGATTTTGTCTTTCATGAGCATAAATGTGTAAAAGTGTCACATCCACAATGTCATTTGGCAGTAAGCTCTGCTGGTCTGCCACCCACTTTGTGAAGCCATTCAACACTTTGGAACATCCTTGTCCTCCTTTGAAGTTTTTTTCCCCTATCCTACAAAAGCATTCAGAAGTGAAAGGTGCAAATCGTGCATGCATTCAAGGTGAAATATATTCTTTGGGTTGTCCTCAGTACTTTATCTGGTAACTAATAACATTTTTTTAACAATTGTGGAGCACTGAAGATCTCACAGAGCTGTCGCATTCCCAGAACCTTGTTCCTTCATTGTAACAGTCAGTTTAGATGCTAGATAGATCCTGCCATTGTATTAAGGGGTGGGGGATGGAAGGGTGTTGTGGGTTTGATTTTTTTTTCCCCAAGATCTTTACGTAACTTGTATTGATGAATACCATGCAGATGTGTGACAATTTGCTAACAGAGAGCATTGGTCTCATATGCTGTAGAGAAGATAAAGCCATTAACCAATATTTGCAGCTGATTATCAGCCTCCTTTTTTTCTTCATTTTTTTTTCATTAAATCAGACTCAGTGCACCCACCTCTCCCATCTTTCTTCATTTTGGAGCTCTCCCTATATCAATTGCTTATTTGCTGCCTTCCAGCTGTTCAATTCAATCTCCAGCCCCAGTTTTTCCCCAGTCCTACTGCATTTTTAGTTTCCTCATACCATTTCAGTCTGTTTTGCTCCAAGCTTCTATCTTCCAAGCATCTGCATTGAGTGATTTCTCTTTCAGCAACACACTGAAGGAAAAGCCCAAACTCCCTTTCTGCTCTAGCATTTGGTACCAACCTGCCTCAGGTCAGCAGTGATCAGAGTAGGTCAGTATGACTTTGCTTTTGCAGCTTTTATCTTAAGAGTCTCACAGTGAGACCACAGGAGACAACCAGTCAAGAGCTTACAAAGAACAGATGACCATCAGGACAAAAATAAAGCCTGAAGCAAGGGAGATCATTTCTACCACTCTTCAGGGAAGAAATAATTACTGGCCCAAACTCAGTCCCAAGCTAAACGCCCATTGGTAACAGAGACCTACCAAGGGAAAGCTGTCTTTTTCTGTGCAAAAACACTTTTTCTTAAGCTTTAAACAGCCTCTCTTTCTGCATTATGATACTTGGAGCATATTTGGCAGCTTCAGTGCTCTTTAGGTTGGCAGTTCTTTATGAAGGAAAAAAACAACTATATGTTACAGATAGTAAAACTGAGACAGAGCTTGGAAGAGAGGCTTGACCAGTGCCACAGCAGACACTGACAACAGAGATGAGAACAGAATACGTGTTTTTCAAATTTCACTCAAAAGGCACCATATATCCCAGAACAGTGTCACTGCCTGCAGATATGCAATGGCAAACAATGAATGGTGCTGAACACTCCATGCACCTGCCAGTGTATGCAAGTCTTAAAAGACAGAATGAGGTAATTGATATATTGAGAGTCTAAAATATAACAAGAAAATAATATAGATCAAGAGAAGTGAATTCTCATTAATACAGCTGATAAACTGGAGTGCAGTAATACAGCAATATAGCATACATGTGAGAACTCTTTCACAAGTCTGCTGAAAAGAGCATATAAAGCAATAAATTCATGCTCAACTGTCTCACAACAGGAAGAAATGTTAGGGGGAGGGGAAAAAAAAAACAACAAAAAAACAAACAAACAAACAAACAAACAAACAAAAAAACAAACAAACAAACAAACAAAAAAAAACCACACAAAACCATCCTCCTGAAATCCATCTACTTGGGTTTTCTTCCTCAAGTGTGATCATACTTCTTTTGATAAACTCTGAGCATAAGTGGCACTGCCACATGGCAAACAAGAAAGCCTTTCAAAATCCAGACCCCATCTGAATGTTGTGCTTCAGTCAGAGGTGTAAAAACACCCAAGGACATAATTTAACTAATGTAAGCACTTCAGGACTCCTAGTGAAACTTCTTGGAGTGGTGTATTCAGTTGTTTAAGTCTTGCTTTTTTTTTTTTTTTTTTTTTTTTTTGTCACAGGCAAGATATATGTTTACATGGCAGACTTAATTGCTGTTTTCAGAGGACTAATGCTGTGTAAAATCATAGTCATCAATACAGCCATTTATTTTGACTATAATTAACAAATCAAGTCACAGCACGTTTTACTTATTTGCCAATCTGTTGAATATTCACACTGGCCCCAAGTCGCCTATTCATTTAGCACTAAACATGTAGCCTAGCAACTGACTGTCAATATCAACAGTGGCTGATGAAGTTATTAATCCCTGGAAGACTGACAGGTTAAGCGAAATCTCCTATGCAAAACTCTTATTGTCCAAGCCTTACGTTAGCCCACAAGGATATCTATGTTCAAAAGATACCACATCTCCTTCTACTATTAAAATTAAATGAAGTGTGCTAGAGGCAGGAAAAGGCTATGTGCTCTGCCTGCCATGCATGTTTTGCATGCACCGCAGCATCCAGCATTGTGTTTGCAGGATGTATTGACCATTGCTAATTTCCAGAGACAATTGAAGACACTTTTGCATCTGTTCATCATCCTGGAATAAACTATCATATAAGTGCACGCTGTGCACCAGAATATTGATGAGGTCAGGAGAAACAAATATCTCCTTTGCTATGCAAATCTTCCTTGGAACTGCAAAAGAGAAAGCACGTAGGTATGGATAAAGAGCTTTAATCTGGGGTATTGAGAAACAAAATCAGAGTGAAGGAATTTAAAAGGAATACGAGAAAAGTTTGGTTGGGATAACAAGAAAAGAATATGATTTAGCCCTGAGTAAATACACTAGAATTGAACTAGACAATTTTCTAAGCATTTAGTTGTACAGCTCAGAATTTCCACCAGCACAGTATGTGAAAGACATAGACAGGCAGACTAATTATCTAAAAACATACAGCAGGAAAAACCTATTGCCTTGTGTTGCTACAGGCCTGAGCCGGATCAAACGGCCTGTGGAAAGCACTTTCTCTCTCACTTTGATGTTGACAGCCATGTCAGTTGTAGCAGAAATTCTTGAATGTACAGTCCTAAAACAAGAGCAATGCCACAATGATTTCATCCCTTCCCATCTATTTACAGAAAAGGGACAGTTATCATTAGCAGAGGGACTGTGGAACTGTAGAAAGCAGGACTGGGCCAACTGTCTGCACGACTTCTTAGTCCAAGACAGAATCAACATTGGGTGACTACTCTTCTTACAGGCTTCCAGCCATGGAGGTGACGTCTGTTCCAGGACTTCACTGAACAAATTATCAGAAAACTTTTTTTCCCCTCATGTCAAAATCTTCGTAACAACCATTTCATCCCATTTCCTCTTAAACAAAATAAAACTTATTTCTTCCTCTCTGCCCCATCATTTTGCATATTTGAAGACTACTGGTAGGACTCCACAACAGTTTTTCGTGAAATAGACTAAACAGCATCCATCCACACAATCTTGCCATGACAACCATAACATCTTGACTGGATGTGGTGACCATGTACAACGTTCTTGTCTAGTTTGCCTCCAAGCAGCCAACATCTTTCTAGGACAAGAGTACTCTCAAAATTGACATTATTTCTTATTAATTTATTATTTATTATTATTAAATTATTATTTTTGCATTATTTTGATTCTATGAAAGATGTTGCCGGTATCAGGCATAACAGAGGATGTACTCAATATATCCTTCTGTTTTGATACTCCTTCATCCTCCTGAAAATGATCCTCCAAACTTTTTTTCTTTAGGCTAGTTTTGTCCCTACCTAACAGTATTTACATCTAGCTCAGGTTCTCCTTGATTCAGAGAATGTCGTGTAAGGCAGCTTTAAAGACTTCACTGTAGTCAAGAGATGTAAACTTCTTCACTAAACTCATCTGTTTCTTCCCTTTCCATCACATTTTTTTACCTTGCTACACAAGGAAATTCAAACAGTTTGACAATTCACCATGCTGCTATCTCTTCATTTTTTCATGTCTGGTTTGATTCCCCACCCCTCCTCCCCCCATAATTTTAGCTTGGCCTAACATTAACACTGACTGGCTCCTCTCTTTTCCCCTTTTTTCAAAATGAAAGACACTATGTTTGCTCTTTTGCCAGTCTCTGATACCTCAGCTATCTCACATGAGCTCTCAAAGGTAACGCTATGGCTCTGAGACTGCTTTAGGCAAACCCTTAAATACCATAGAACGAAGTCTATCACAACCAGTCAAATTGAAAACATCTAATTCATCTGTAACTCTCTAACTTGGTCTTTTCTAATTTTGGCTAAGACTTCATCCTTTTTTTTTTGTTCGTTTTATTAGTACTACTAGCATGAAGAAAGTCAAGTTTTTAAATTAATGGTCAGATTAAAAAAAAAAAAAAGGAAAGAAAAAAAAAAGGACTCTTTAGAGACTCCTATTAGCAGCTTGCTTTCCCCTGTAGGCAAAGCAGCAGCCCTTATCTAGATTGTCCTCTTATTAATGTGTGTTGAGGATGATCCCTGCTCACTTTGGAATCTCTAACTAGTTGCATCTGATCTAGTGCCTGGACCTTCCTGATTTCATCCCTGCATGCTTGTGCCATCTTTTGGGTACTCATTCTTCTGACCTTCCCACTTCTATGTGTTTCCTTCTTGCTACTTGCTCAAAACCCACTCTTTAACCAAGTCAGTCATTACATTGTGTTTGCCTGTGCTTGTACCATAATATCACATCTTTTAGCATCTGGCAGCTAATTCACTTTTACTTTCAACTATTAAATTTGTCTCTGCAGAGATCTTCGCTATCATTCTCTCAAGCCCGTTTTTGTTGTTCCTCGTCCATCTCTCTTCAAAGAACGTGAAATCTCATTTCATGCTCAATTTCACCTAACTTGCCTAGATCGCCTTTGTACTCTCAGCTACTTCTCCTTCATTGTCTAAAATATAAAAATATCCTTTCTTCTGTATGCTTTTCTCCATTCTGCAAAGCAAACAAAAAATCAAGACAAAAATATAATACCTCCCTAGAACTTGTTGAATCATCCTCTTCCCACTATGGTTTCCCTCATCAAGAGATGTCTGCAAGTAGTTAAAATTTCAGATGAACATGAAATTCTCAATTTCAGAAAAATCCTAACCCATCTAATTTTCCTGACTTGGTAGCTTGCTATAGGTCACAGCCCCTTTAGTTCTTATGCATTTTGATGAGATCTCTTTCTCATCCCCCACAGTATAAGCCTCAGGGTATGTCCTTACATTTCCTTTATATTCTATATTCAATCATCTTTGACAATCTCCTTCATATCCCCTTGTTAGACTTCAGTAGCAAAATCAAGACACTTAGAAGTTGTGAGTTTTAAACTTGCATATGTTCTTGCACAGCAGGCTCTTCCCCTGCTGCCCTCAGCAACTGCAAGGGTTACAAAGCAGGCTACACTATGTACTGCTTCTTGCAAAACTGCCCCAATCAGGAATCCAAGTCTTTAGCTTGTACACAGGGAACAAGCCATGGTCCCCATAAGGGCAGACTCAAGCATTTGTAATCAACTTGGCCCAAACTTAAAACACAATTCATTTAGCTGGGTCAAGCTCCTGCCAGCATTTTCAGATTTATGCTCCAAACATTCTCTGAGACATAACTGGAGCATCTGAACTAGCTGGTGGAGAAAATTTAGAGGTTGGTGTCATTTTTGGACCTAGCGCATCCCACACTGTTCCTCAGTAATCCCCTGCCAACATAATGTGTGTCAGTGGAGCAGCCTGAAGCTTGCAAGACCCTACACAACTGAACCTCTGAGAAGCAAAGCCGTTGCCTAGTATGACCCTGGATTTTTCCTCAAAGAGATTTAGGCTGAAACCACCAGAGCACATTCTGCTTCCCGCCCCAGATGAGAGGCAGTCCACCCATGGCTCTTCCTCAGCACCACCGCCTCCTCCACCTGGGGCTCAGTATACAACAGGGCAGTGTTTGCATCTTCCTTTTATTGCATCCAATCTCAGGTGGTTAGCTGCAAAAAAGTCTAAGCTACAGAAACATGCACAAGTTTTTAGTTTCCTTCTTATTTCAACTTAAATTTGTGCCTACTCTCCTTGTTTTAGAAGTTTTGTAGCTGGTAGCCAATAAAACATAGTTCTATCAGATTTTTATTCATACAAGAAGTTAGCACTTTTGTTACATATTCATTTAAAAGATGTTCCATTTAAAAACAATATCCTACCAATATCATCACTTCCTGCGTTTATTCCCTTTATATAGATTATTCTAGGAAATATTCATTCAAGTGGGTGCTACTATATTTAGAATGTAGAGAAGTGTTTTATGCGCGTAGCTGCTTTTGTATTCTTGCTACACAGGAAATATATTAAAAAAAAAAAAATATCCAGCAAACTGCACTTCTATTGTACTTCAATTCTAAGACACACTTTGTGAGGTTCAGGCAAGATTAGACATTTTGTTTCTTGCTAAATGGCTTCTATAGAAGTCACTTTTAAAGTTTAGATGCCCAGCTACCAATGGGTTCTGGATTGCATAGACCTGTGTTTTTCAATTCCTTTTCTGATTTTAAATTTGGTCTTTAAACTGTTTTAACTAGTCAGCTGAAAAAACAAAACAAAACAAAACAAAACAAAAAAACCACAACCACATTTTTTCCCTTTATAAATCTCAACCTCTTCAACTGAATCTTTGGTAAACTTGTGCAGTTTTACTTTTCCTATAGTTCTTTTTATGGTGCACAAATTCTATCGGCAAGTACCTGGTATCTTTCTAACAGAGTTGCTTTAAGATGCTAATAAATACTTAAATTTTTTTAGCCATGTGAAGCTTTAACAGCTGAATTACTACTTGACTCACTTGGTAGGTGATTAAACAAATTTCATGCTAGAAGTATGGACAGGGAAAAGCAGACATAAATGCAAGATTTTATTTAATAAAGAAGTTACTTGAGGACGACTGATATCCTGAGGTTATAAAGATTTTCTCTGTTTGTCTACATTTCAGAGAATCACAAGTATAAACTTTCTGTGGTCTTTTGTTACTCTGAATTCTGTTACTCTTTTGAGCAATAGCTAAGGAAAAGCTACCTATTAAAAAATCAGTGTACCACATTCCCATACATGCAATAGGAAGGGAAATAAAATTTGGAAGCAATTGACATTTTCATAAAATAGTAATACTTTTTTTCACAAACTACCCAGTTTCCTCCAAGATCATGAAGCTGAAGATGGTATTTATAAAGCAGCAACTGAAAACTAGAAGCTGTAGTAAAACAGGAAACTATAATAACTACATGAAGACAACACAGGAACTGGAGATAAAAGACACCCTATTCACCACCTCCATCTTATGGTAGCTCAGGATTTCTCTTCTGAACCCTTATTCTGCATTTTCACCAACAAGTTCCGTGCATTGGAACAGCCCCTGGAGTTTTCTATTTACAAAAGATATAACTATTTGGGAAACAGACTAATTGTACTCGACCTTAGTATTACACTAGGGAAATCCACTTAAGGTATAAATTAATGACATAAAACTGACAGTGGCCTAATTTGTAGCCTCAAATTACAAAAATTTTAAGACAAAGTGGTGAGGCAGGAGTAAAGGCAAAAGAGCATCCAATGGCATGACAAAAGGAATCATTAAGTGTTCCGTGGTCTACTCTTTGGAAAGAGTTCATTAAAAGAGTCAGAAAGAAAAAGAATATAAAAGCTTTTATTTACAGATAGCCAGAATTTGGATTCCTAGACCAGAAAGACAAGAAAAGAAACTTTTACATAGTGGTATACTCCTGGTACTTCCTATTCTTCCAGGGTTCAGACAGTTAAGCTGCAAAGCCCAAGACAATGAAAAATCCCTTACATTCTTCAGGGCCTATACTGTAGATTTGATTGTAAACACGTAGGCAAAAAAAATCTCTCAAGAGCTGAAAATAAGAATGTGATTTGACACAGCAAATGCATTCCCCTGCTTTACTGAGAAAGACCTGAAATGTCACCAGCACAGAGGGCTTTAAAGGTGCTGAATTCTGTTCTATCTGTCTAAACACTACTTTCATTAAGCCATTTTTATCAAAGTATTATGCATACCTCTACAATAGAAAAAGAATTAAACTAGCATCAGTAATAGCAGAGCTCTTCCATTGACTTATGTAAACAAATGCAAACCTTACACAGAGAGACAGTTAAAAAAAGGAGAAATTGGATTACGTGGTATGAACTGTAAACACAGGCATAGAGCTGTCTATCATATCTGCTCTTCAGCACTCACAGGCTGAGCACCCCAGTCCAGCTCATGAAAGCTAATACCTGTTCTCTCAGCCTCCCACCACATGTCTTGGGGAGAATCACTTGAAGTTCTAGACCCCTGCTCCTCCACCACTACAGGATTGTCATTTTCACTTAACAACTTCCCAGTTCATCTGGGGATTGACTTGATAATCCCCAGACTTTGAAAAAGCAGCTGCATTGGATTAGAAAACCTGATATGGAGTCCAATGAAGTCAGCTGAGCCTTCCTGCAGAGGATGAGAATTCATAGTTACGCTAAACAGTAACCTTACAGTGTGTATGGTAGCCTTGTAACCTAATGTTCATGAATATCACAGATTACCTAGGATTTTTTTTTTTTAATATGTAGAGATACATAGTATTCATTTGGTTAATGTTACCTGTAACTGCTGAAAGTAATGACCAGATATTTTGTCATCTCTACAATTTTGTACTATTATTTGTATAAACTATATTTTTTATATAAACTATTATTATGTGATAATGGCAAGTTCTACAAGGGATCTTGAAAGATGTTAATAAGAAGTCAGCTCAAAATGGAATCATGTCTCATTCAGCAAAACCAAAGCAATTCAAGATTAATTGCATTAGAACACAAACTCAGACAAAGCTTTCCAAGGAGATTAAACCACACCAACTAATGCAACAGGATTTAACAAACAGGCGAAGAGCATCAAAGAGCTTGGAGAGCAGAAATCTCCTCTGCTGGAAAGGAAAGTAAATACTTCTAGTACATTTTCAAGTGTATATCCCATCTGTTTTAACATTTGAAGTGACAGGACTCTGCAACATCTGTTATAAGATAAATTGCAGCCTAATGGCCTCACTGCCATAACAGTTTGGTCTCCTGGAATTCATACTCAAGTTCACCTTTTCTTTAAAGGAAAAGCTATTATTTGTCATAAAGAACACCTCTTTCTGATAGCAAGGGGACCTCTGTTGGTTTAATTTCTTTTATCAGTGAATAAATATCAAGCCAAGGCAATGGGTACATTTTTTTAATGGTCTGTCTCTCTTTGCAAACTGTTGAATCAGGCTGAATATGTGAGCTTTTCCCACAAGTTAGGACGGTGTTTGGATATAGGCCCTCTAAGGAAAAAAAATGCATCAGATTGTTGTAGAGGTAATTCAGTCAGAATGAATTCTTCTTCCTGAGTGAACACTGAGCTATTATCCAGGAGGGTGTCAGGATGAACATTATGTCATTATGTGCTGTCTTTCGGGCAATGGTCATTTAAGGAGGCAATGGTCATTTAAGGTAAGCAATATCACAAGAAAAATCTATAACTGTAATATAAACTGCATAAGGTGCTCCCAGTGTGAAACAAGAGGCTTCGCCAAACTCCGCTTCCGGCAATTACTCTGTGTCAGCCTAATAACTCCTCTGCTCCTCCTGCCCAGCCCCTGCAGCTTCGAAGAAACACGATTTTCCTCTTTGTGGCAGTTGGTATTGAACTGATCTTTACTACAGGTTTGCTACCTGAAACTGCAAAGGGATCCTTCAGCAAGAAGGGCAGTGGCAAGCCTCAGCGGCAGCCCTGCTCTGAGGGCACCTGCAGGGCTACGGCCCCTCCGGGTGGCACACGGACCTCACACAGACCTCGGGTCGCCTCACCAACATGGCAAAAAGGGAGGAGAGAGCCCCCCCTCCTGCTGCCCAAAGTGAACCCATACCTGGATACCGAGTAAATAGAGACCTGCGACATAAATCAGAATACCCAATAGTCACTGTGTTCTGCAGTACTTTCCAAGAAATAATTTGCATTGCCAGCTTGCACAAATGATTTTTTTTTTCCTTTAAATTGTGCAAACACGACTGTACTCATTAGACAAGGTAAGGCACATGCTTCATGTCTAAAGTGCAAAAGAGGTCAAAGCATTGCTCACCACCCCATGAATAAGAACACAAAAGGGCATTGTAAATTCCAAAGCAGGGAACAAAACAAGGAAGGGAGTCAGGTGAAACTGTAGAAATATTACGCGTATTAAGTCTAATACTCAGATGAGAATTAGGTTACTACGCTGCCTTTCACAAACTGCTACTTTTTTATGTTGCAAATACTTCTCTGTGATAGATGCAAATAAATTAATGCTGTCATTAATCTTTCCATTTATATCTTTCTCACTCCTTATGTCTGCTTTCATCATTGCACTTACCATACTTAAGTATATATTAAAGAGACTGTCATTTTCCCTTCTGTGTCTACTATTTCTTTAAACAAGCACTACTGGATTCTAAAGCAGAAAAAACGTTGATTTCTGAAGATTATCTTTTGTTCCTCATATAAGTTGGAAAATATTCTTGGTGAAGATATCCCGCTGAAATCCTTGGATAAGTTAGGAATATTCAATAAATACAGAATTGTATTCTTTAAAAATGCTTTTGTTTTTAGCTTATTAAGCAAGAGGATAAAAGTAGTCTGTGTAAAAAAACCAGCCCAATAGAATTCTTTTTCATTAATGCTTTAACATTGAAATCTCACAACTCTAATTAGTCACACTGGCAAATTTTATAGTACTTATGTGACTAAGGTCAACTCAGATGTTGTCTGCAAAGGTTACAGGGCTGAGATCATATTCTATTGAGAAAGGCTGTGCTGGAGAGATAAGCAGTCTGTTTTCAAGAAATAGCTCATTCACCCAGAATCTTAAAGCTACAAAAGCACAAGGCAGAAGACATCCCAGGTGCTCTGCAGCATGGACAGTACAGACTGCCTGAGAAAAATTTCCACTCCACCCTCCATGCTTTCCTGCATGCATTCCTGGTGCACAGACACTGCAGCTCCAGGCTGCCAGCAAGAAAGTAGCATGTGAACATGCTACAGCTGAGCATAGCATCACAAAACACAGCCCAAAACCACTAAGAAAAGGGGAAAAAAAATTAAACATGGTTACATCCTAAATGCAGAGCTTTTCTTCGAGTTTGGAATGGTCAAGTTTCCTATAGCATGTTTCTGATATAATCACACACGTTGCACAAACACTCTAAGCAGCTCAATGAGTGGATTTAGGATTGTTTTCAGATTTGTCATTTAGTCACTGTTCAACCAATGTCTAACCACTTGAGCTAAAGCTTTCCAAAAGTGACACTGCTACCAGAGAGGAAGGCATGCTTCCAACACAAGCCTGTGACATTACTGATCATCATCATCTAAAACTCCCACAGTCTTGTCAGATGCCAAAGGAAGTTAAATACCCTCAGACTCTCACAATATCAGCAAGCACCCCCTTTTGTTTCCTTTCAAAGTTCCCAGTCTCTAGCAAAATGATGAGTGCCCAATATTTCTCATAGGAGGAGAGCAATATAACCACAATGAAGGATGATGCTGGGGTCTTCACCTCTGTGTGCCTTTCAGCCCCAGTGCCTACAGCTCCTGTGCAGCACTTTAGCACAGAAGATGAAAAGCAGCACAAGCATCTTCATTTATCTAGAACAATTTATGATTTATGGCTCTATTTCTCAGGGTAAACTCTAAACTGTAACCTAAATGTCATCTGCAAACAAATAGTCCATGCCACATGAAAAGTTAGAGAAGCAGTTTTCATAAAAATGATACTATCAGAAGAATTCTTACATGCAAAGTGCTTGGGATCCTCTTGACACACTCTATGGTCTTCCCAGGATTTTGCTACCTTTTGGATTATCCATTTAAAGAGCATATTTCAGAAGCCCTTGAGTGAATTTCAGTATCTGTAAATTAAAGTGCTGTACAATACATTTGTACCCAACAGATTGTAATGATCCTTGATTTTTAACAAGTTTGTAACTACTTCAAGGTCAGAAACAACTGCAAATTTACTCAACAGATTTTTCAGAAGAGCCTGACTTAACTTGGCTCTTATGCAATCCCCTCTCAGATGTAAGGAAAAAGAAATGATAGTGAATGGGGGATGAAGAAAGCAAGAGCTCACCACAATCTTCTACCTGTAGCTTCAGGAAGGGGTTCCTATAAGACTCTACTGATTAAGTGTGGGGGGAAACCTACAGCACGGCTGCCACACCATGCTCCTGGGAGTGCGCTAAGTGCAGTTACTCATGCTGCATACATCTGATATACAAGTTGTTCTGCAAGACTGATTTACTGTTTCCTTCTCTAAATGGTATTTATTTACACTCAAATTTGGCCTTGCTTACAGAGGCAGAAAGGTATTTTTCTTCTCAGCCTCCAGTGCACTGATTTCTTGCCATGCCACCCCCCTAGAACAAAATAAATTTCATCTCTTCTCAAAACAAGCTTTCAGTAGACAAGGTAAACTGAGGTGGCAAAAACATAGGAGGGAAGGATTAGTTGCATAAAAAGCAAGACAAAAAGTTAATTGCCCTTTCATGTCAATAGCCATATTGGCAAAACAAAGTCTCATTTTTTATTTGGACGCCACGTGCAAGCAAGTCTTCAGAAACATACACTTGTGAGCTCCCTAAAGCAGAGGATAAAGATAAGGCTTATGCAGATAAGTTTGCCAGCTCTGAGGAAAGGAACTAAAACTTTCACTGTACGGTCATTAAAATTTTTGAAATCTAGGTCCAGATTTTCAGCTGCAGCCTGTGGTTGTATGCTGACAGAGGGGAAAAAACAACACATACATATGCACAAATGCAAATTCGGCACGAACACAGCTGGGCCCATGAATAAAATTTGCATGCACGAATTTAGAAGCGAGTTTGAGTCCAGATGAATGATTTGATCGTAAGAGCTTTAAATAAGCGTTTATGTAAGCAAAGATTGGTGCTGGCAACTATTAGAGAAGTCTATTAGCTGAAATAAATTACCAGAGAAAACAGAGCTCTTTTGGGTAGCACAGACAGCCCTTCTCCCCTTCTCCTCTCCCTGCCAGTTTTCATGAACACGTTTGAAGTGTCGATAGGGGGGTTGCAAGGGTCTCTCTCACAAAGCCAGAGCCTGGGGGAGGGGAGGAGCAGCATCTCAGAGCACCAGCATCACGTAAGCCTCGGGAACTTCCGGACATCTCAGTCCAGACTCAGGGACAGGTGCTCACTCCTGCTCAACACTTTGCCAAAGCGAACAGATCAACTTTACGTGCTGACATTTTTTCACAAGACATTTTTTCAAGGATTTGCATCACAGCAGCGTGCAGCAGGGTGAGAAGTGGGCTCGCTCTGCACCGATAGGTACGTGCCTCGCAGTATGAAGTCACAGCAAAGTGCCTCACTGGCATCACACGGGCACCAGAACAACGTGCAGCGTTTGCATTCAGGCGTATTTCAGCCATCAGCCTGGAAGGATGGGGGCAACTGAAATCTGTAGGAGCAATGAGCAAAAGGCTCATATAAGGGATTCCTAACCACTCAGTTTATTTAAGAACATGTCACAAGAAAAGCATGGAGTTTGTGAACTTTGTGGAGTGATACTGACTTTGTTCAGCTGTATCCCAAGTGACAGGATAAAACATGGTTTCCTGCTACTGTGTCTTCTTTTAAGTAATAAAGACATATATTACTAAATTCCCCTACACAGCCCGAAATTAATCTAAGAAATATTTGGCTACAACAGCAGTATCGAGTATTGCAGCAGGGTCACTGTATTGCAGCGGGGTCACTGTTGTTGACCAAGAAGGCTGCCAAATCCCTAGAAGCATATCCACTACACGGAGCACTCCAGAGCATCCTGGATGAAAGAGGCCTTCCTGCACAAACCCTGCTCAGCCCCACAGCCTCAGGCAGGTCAGACCCACCACTCGCAGCAGGCTGCAGTGCTTTAAGGCAGCTTCCTATGTTGCCTTTCCCTACGTGTAGCCTGGCCAGAGCAAGAGTAACTGGGAATCCCAGCAGACAGGCTCTGCTCAGGCACTAATAGTGGTGGCTGTGGCCAAAGAGCAAAGGCTGACCGTAACATCTTCGCCAGGGCTGTACATCATCTACAGAAGTATTAGTAGCCCTGAGAAGAAACACATCCTGCTACCTGGTAGCTCCAATGAGACTGCACATCCCACTCGGCAGGTCGGATGCCCGCACGCTCCTCACCAGCCGCCGCCTCTCCTCCCAGCACCTCCACTCAGAGTTACACCCAGACACATCCTGCTCCAGCGTGAATATTTCTCTTCTCCCCTAGGAGCAAAGCTCCTTCAACATGTGCCGTCTGCTGTGCCAGCGAGACCTGGCATAGCAGCAGGGTACAAAAGAACATCCCTGACACTCTATGAATATTCATGATTTATGAATATTCATTAAATTAGCATCTTATGACTGGGCCACCAGATTCACAACTGGCGTCTCTGGAAAAGGGTTATTGTATTTTAATTAAATACCAGACAATTACTAAATAGTTATATTCACTGGGATTTAACTGATATGAAAGGGATAGGTACAGAGCTACAAACGCTAAGAGCGACTCTCCCTCCACACACATTTAATGCTAATGAAAGTCATGTGTAAGCATTGCAAAGAAAAAAAAAAAATCCTCTATATGAGAAACCAAAATAGCTTCAGATTATCTTTTTAATAGATTCATACTGTGTGGGAACCTTCAGCATTTCCCTGGTGCCTAAGCAGACCAGAATAGCAAAGTAGTTATTATATCCGTCTTCAGTGAAAAGACCACATGTTCACAGATATTTGTACAGCACCTAGCGCAACAGGGCTCTGATCCGTGCATCTGGCATTGCTGTAGTATTTAAATAGCAATAATAACGATATAAAGCAATCTTTGTCAATATCATGAGAGAACAATCTAATCTAGTTATCAGATTATAGCTCATTAAATGCCACGCAGAAAAGGCTATCAACACTTCTACACATTTACTGGCCTAAAAAGAATTTTAAGCCATTAATTGCTTCCATAATGTGGGGTGAATTTTCAGCATGGTGCCTGGAAAATTAGGCACGCAGGCTGTGTAATTGTTAATGGGAATTGTGACCCAATTTTCACGCCTGGCACTGAAAGTTTGCCCCTTGCAAAATATTTACATAATTTGCTAGTAGATTTGCCGTATCTTTTGCATGTTAATTTTACTTCAGTGTCAATTCCTTGAAAAAGTACCACCACCAGTGTATTAAGAGTAACTTAATATGACATTCATATAGTACCTCCTCCAAGTTATCTCAGGCTACAACTTGCAAATCATTACATGCAAAATCTTCAAGGATATGCCCTTAACCAGTGTATTTGTTACAGGGCACAGCATTTGCTTGTCAGGGAAGGGAACTGATGACCGCTCCCTTGAGCTCTGTTCCATTTGGGCTCTGATTCTGCAGCGCAGTAGGATGTTTTGTAGCATTCACATCTGACCCCAGTGCTTTTAACACTAACAGATTCACTTGCAATTGCCACATTTGATGTTTCAGTGCAGAATCTACCAGCTTTTCTTCCCCATAAGGCACACAAGAATCTGGATTTTACATCTCCAAACCCTCAGCACTTCTCCAAGCTGCAATGAACTGCTTGTGGCAGGGAGGTGGGATCACGTTAAAGGTTCACAATTTCACACAGCGGCATCTTTGCCTGGGAACGTGTTGATGTTTTGCAGGCAGCTTAAGCTTTTAAGTACCAGCATCTGTCCTCTGAGGAGCTCTTGCCGGTTGTTTGGGTGGCCAGGAGACTACCCAGGCTGTGGGGAAAGATAGGGACATTTTGTCTCATCCTCTCCAGACAGACATCCTTTCTTTTGCTCCAGAGGAAACGTAGCAGCACACAGAAGCACATCAAGCCATTTTCAGCTGCTCTGTAGCACTGACACCAGCACAGCTATGAAACAGCAATGAGCTGGAAAAGCATTCTGGGTATAGAGATGCAAATGAGCACACCACACCCTTTCCCAAAGGACACTTTCCCTTTAAAAAAGGGACTTTTCATAACATAAGGTTTCACCTAAACACTTAGGGCCCAATTTCAAAGGGCTTGCTCAGGTAGAGCTCCAGTATGTCTGAAGGCAAGAGATGCACACAGGTCCTGAATCGCACCTGCAGAGCACATGGCTCTGCCTCTGGACACAGGCAACAAGGCACGTCATGTCCTTTACAAATTTAATATGCCCGACCCACACTTCAAATCAGCAGATATACATGTGAAGGTGCAATCAGCCAGTATTTCTGATGCACCAAAGGCAGGTATGACTGCAGAGCCTGGAACAAGACTGTGCTTTCCCCAACCTCTGGCTAAAACCAACAATGATGCTCAAGCAAACACATGCCAAGAGAAAGAACATGCCCCTGCTGACCCCCTTCTGCCGCAGCACCTACATCTCCTGCAACACTGCACTCCACTGTACCACTGAGGAGTAAATCCTGCAGCTGCCCACAGTAACTTGGAGCACCATGCAGCCACCCCAAGCGTGAATTGTTTAGACAATTCTTCTGCTCAAACAAGTAGAAGTCTTCTCCAAACAACTTATCCTGTGTGCTCTTTGCAGCTCCTGTAAGTACTTATCCGTACAGTGGTTTTAAGTGAATTTGTTTTCATATTGCCTGTATTTTTGAAGAGCAGGTGATTCAGATCATTATTCTTCAAAATAGCTAGAAGCAGATGTTACCAGGACTCCACCTGAATGAGATGGGAGTGTGCATCATGCAACAGAAATGCAGTTCATGCACAAGCTTGGGTGTGCACATGACTAAGTTGGAAAGTGATATATATCTTTGGGAAAGGATTCTGTTTCCCTAAACAGAACATCTACAGTTAACAATTTTTTCCTAGTGTTACCCACACAAGAGGAAGATGCTGCCAACTAGAACCTGTTTTCCAAACTGATGGGTAGGGGAGAAAAAAAGGAAGTGCTACTGTCTTCCAAGCCTGGATATCATAGCTGCTAAGACCAAGTAGTAAAGCAGGACCCTTGCTAGAGATGATGGCCAAACTAGAAATTAATTGGGATTTTTTGCAGCCAGTTGTACCAGACCAGATCTGCTTGACTTCAGCAGAGCACAGTCCAGCCCTGCTATATATATATAGTAGAAAAATTTCTATAATTTCATATCAGATATTCTTTTTTAATGTTTTAGGAGCCTAAAGCTCATTCTTAAACTTGAACTAGACTTTTAGGAGCCTGCATAGCATTGCCCTCCAATGACACTTAAACTCCTAGGGTTGCCTAAATAATTTGATGAGACTATAGCACCTCTGAACATACTAACCATACTAACCTCTGTTCAGAGATGAATTAGTTGTTCAGCCCAGGCCTGGGAAAGAGTTTGTTTTGTTTGTTGCTTTGTTTTGTTGTTGTTGGGGTTTTGTTTGTTTTGTTTTGTTTTTTAATTATGATATTCCTTCTGTGGCCTTGGGAAAATCATTAGTCTCCCTGCCTCGGTTTCTTCATCAGTGAAACAATTACGTATGAATTCCACAAGCTGTTCTCAGGATTTGATAGTATTCATTAGACTGAATAAAAATGAATGCCCTGAAGTGTCAACCAGTTTTATTTAGTCAACAGATAAAATCAAAAGACCACACTAGGGCCTTTACTATACTGCATCCTAGCTCCTGAGATATCCTCCAGCAGTTGCTTTATCCTCTCACTGCAAGGTCCCCCTGCCACCTTTTGGCTCTCCCTCTTGCTGCCCCTGACCTGCAACATGAAAAATCCTTCCCCCTCGACTTCTTCAAAACTCCCTTCAAGAAGGCTTTTTTTTCTCCCAGACCTTTCCCCTGTCAAGACTCCTACGTGTGCACAGTTGTCCTGGGTCTTGTCTTATTTCACTTGCAGGCTGGTCCGGGCAGGAAATGGGCCTTACCTACAGTCTGTATCACACGCGATATTCCCTCTGGAGTCAGTGTAAAGGTAAACATATACCCTATAAGCCTCTGCTGGATCTGGGCCTACGCTTATAAAGTGCTGCGTAAGCCTGTGTTGCCACAGCAGAGAACTGTTGAACAAATAAAATATTACTAAATATTTTTTGTTTTAAAAATGGACCTGCCGCTCCATTCACACTGCTCCTCCAAGCTTCATGCAAGAGCAATATTAGATATGAAGCTCCCAGATAGGAGGACCGCAATGGGAGAAATGCTAGCAATTATTCAAAGCAAATGTAATTTTCACACTGCCGCTATTTAAAACACTTAGAGGAGAAAACAGTTCATCACACTTGGGAAAAAAAAAAAAGAAAAAAGCGCAATATCTTTTTTCCACTTCCTCCCCCGCACCTCGCACCCCCCTTTTTACTTTTACTTGAAGTGTTTGAGGATCAAGAGATCTTCCCTGTTCATGGTGAAATAAATCTGACATCACACTCAAAGCTTTTCACCACTTATCCTGATTAGCCAGATAGTAAGATGTTCTGCAATGGGATCTGGCTGGGATTAGCCCTTTTCCCCTTCCCCCTGTGCGCTGCGTGCTGTCCTGTGGCGCCCTTTGTTGCTCAGGGATGCCAAGAGCAGTGCCCTCCCATCCCCAGCAGTGAAGTTTTGCCACATGAAGGTATCGAGGTTGCTTCCCATGGCAGAGATTGTAGGGATCCATTCATTAGCTAATAAAGCTTTCATTTCCATAACAAAACAGAACACTCAGCAGACTAAAGTTGGATGCAAAATATGTTTTAGTCGTAACAAGTGATTTCCTGGGGGCATTAGTGAACTGCTACATGATAAACCTGTCTAGCTGCTAGGGACATAAGAGTTGTGAAAAACATCCAGATTATTTAATCACATTCAGCCAGATTGTTTTGGGGGAGCCAGCTCTGCCATGTGGGGTTGACTATAATTGAGGATATGGACCACAGACCTATTATACACTTTGACTTTAAATATCCCTGTAGTCTAGTGACATACACCCACACATAGCTGCAAGTCAAAAAGATCTGAGGGAAAAAGAAGAAAACAAACAAACAAACAAAAACTACTTGCACAACTAATTTCACTCATCCCTGGGGCAAAAGAACATATACATTTAGTTTTATTTGAAAGTTTTCAAGTCCTTAAGTATTTGTTCAAACCAGACCCCAAAGGAAATGCAGAAGAAAAGAGGTATTCCAAGGCTTTGTCTGTAAGTAATGTTTGTTTCAAACCCATCCCAAAACCTGAGATTTACCTTCCCTGTCACACACCCCTGTACCTGGAGTGCTTCCTAAGGACCTGCACTTGACCAAAAAAAAAATTTAAAAAAAATTAAAAAGAGTTATGTGATTTGAAACAGTGCCCCTAAACAGATTAAATGGATGTTTCCAGAAGTTGCATTGTTTTCCTAGTATAGAAAAAAGAAGGAAAATTATACAGAACTTAACAGCAGCATTTCCAAGTGGGCATCTGGAAGTATTCTGGATGCTGCACTGACAAAGGGAAATGAGGATTGAACCTAAAGACTGAGGAGCAAAGGAACCGAAACATCTGAAACAACTTTCAAACGTACATTTTAAACAAATGCCAAGAGATTGGGGAGAGTTTGTGCAGACTGAAAAATTCACATTGACTTGTCAGCGTATTGTACTCTGTGCTTGTGAGACTGCACCTCGAGTCCTGTGTCCAGTTTTGGGCACCACAGGGCGAGAAGGACATGGAGGTGCCAGAGAGGGTCCAGAGAAGGGCAATGAGGCTGGTGAGAGGGCTGGAAAACTGCCTTATGAGGACTGGCTGAGGGAATTTGGGTTGTTTAATCTGGAAAAGAGGAGATGGAGAGGAGACCTTATTGCTCTCTACAGCTACTTAAAAGGAGGTTGCAGTAAGGCTGGTGTTGGTCTCTTCTCCCAAATTATTAATGGTAGGATGAGAGGCAATGGTCTCAAGTTGCACCAGGGAAGATTTTGATTAGATAGTAGGAAGAATTTCTTCCCTGAGAGAGTGGTTAGGCCCTGGAACGGGCTGCCCAGGGAGGTGGTGGAGTCATCATCCCTGGAGGTGTTCAAAAAACAAGCAAACATAGCACTTGAGGCTACGGTCTAGTGTTCAGGGAAACATTAGGAGGAAGGTTGGATTTGATGATCCTGGAGGTCCTTTCTAGCCATGGTGATTCTACAATAGTGTCCCCACAGTGGCTCTGCCACAGGCAGAGAACCTTCCCCCAGCCAGCCTGTGCATTTAGCAGCCATATCAAGCTTGTCCCTCCTTGTGCAAGGCTTCAAACGGCACAGAGATCACCTCAAAACATCAGTGTAAAACACCAGCTAACTGGCAATACAGCTTCTTGCTTTCAATACCAAACCCAAGTTTAAGCATTTTTCCCAAAATAGACATTCTAGTTCACCTAGTTATTGAACTAGATGCAATCCCACAGTCTTCACATGCAGTAGAAGCCAGAATGCACTACAACAGTGACCTTTTGCAGTCTTAAAATCTCTGAACTTTAGAAACTTAGGCTGCCACCTGCTACAGATTCACAACCACCTTTGAGCCACAAACAGCAGGAAAAGAATTTGAGAAGGAGGGTAGGTGGAGGATAGGAAAAGTAGTTGTGCTTCCCTTCCAAAGTAATCCCAAATTCACTTAGTCTTTATCTCTTTTTGAATATATCACTTGAAGAAGTGGTTCAGAAAGACCAGCTGGAACACTTAGAGTAAACTAGTTCCTTTTGAAGCATCACAACTTGCAGATTTCTAACTGAGCAACCTCTAGAGTAAGTAGAATAACTGTAACTACTGTGCTTACACCCATTAAGGTTTTCTACATATATTTAAAAACAAACACTTAACATAATATTTCTGCATGTAATCAAATGTTTACTTAATTTATGGATTTATTCTTGCTCAGCTGATATTTCTACAAGGTAAAGAAAAAGGGCTAAAAGGATTTTTTTCTCTTGCTAAAAGAGGTGTAGGAGTTTCTGAGATGGAGTGGCTAAGACAATGGGATACAAAGTCAAAGGTTGAAAACTCTAAATTTTTGGAAGATTTAGCACTGACAAGTTTAGGACTGCATATAATCCTTTATGAGGGCACAAAATGAATAAAATAGGTCACATAAACTGCTAAAAAAAATCTGCAAGGTTAAAATATATAAGAAATAGAAGAAAATCTACGGAACAATATACTAGTGCTACTGTTGCAGCTGTTTAGATAAAACATTTTTGAAAGAAGTTTATTTAATCTCTCCACTACCTTGTCTCCAGGGTTTAGGAGTTTGCTTAGTGCTAGGTCGATGCTTGGTCAGGCTATAACGCTTCATGATTCTTGACACAGCTCTGAAATAGAGGCTTTTACTCTGGAGACAGCATACAGCAAGGAAGAGAGAAGTGGCAGGAGTTTTTATTTCTGTATGGTAGGCATTTGTTTCTCTATAGTGCTCTGGTTTGCAAATAGTTCAAGATTTTAGAGCTTCAAGAGCCGAGTGCCTGGGGGTAAGGAAAGAGATGCTCACATGCAGATTTTAATTCTGAAGCTAATTTGGTGTCTAATATTTTAATCTCCTCATATTCGCACCAACCTGAAGTTCTGTTTGCAGAACAGTGTATTAAAATACAAGTTTAACCTGAATGCATCACTTGCAAAAAAATGCTCCTCTGCTTGCTTATACTCAAGGAAGTTTCAGGAAAATATTGTTGGGCATTTTTGAGTCATAGAAGAGGATGAAGCACTCTTTTCAGTGTTTTCATTCCTTTTGGTATTTTTACGTTCTGCTTTGTTTGTAACATTTGGGTGGTGCAACCACGACAGCCATCATTGCAGGATGAAGGGTCTGAGCCTCCCATACCTTGCATGAACATCATTACCAGCAGCAAAAGGGACACAGAGAGACTGCTGATGTCCATGACAGCAGAAAAGGGGAGAAAATACAGGGAGTAGTTCAGAAATTCTTTCAGTTCTCTGAACAAGAGACAAAAAAAAAAAAAAAAAAAACCAAACACAAGCCCAACACTGAAACATTACTCATGCCAGGAGATCAAGGAAGGGTTTGAGAAATGTGAGAGCAAGATGGGCCAGGTTGCCAAATGCTACAGAAGGTTCCTGCAGCCTCCATCTCCATCACCTGAGCGACAGACTAATAGGGATAGCCAAGACTATTTTTAGCTAATGAGAAAGGGGGAAGCTGATAATGTGTTAATCACAGCACAAATCACGGGTGCATACACTAGTTCCAAGGTGTCACACATATGACGAATGCAAGCACAGGGGGAAGTGGAAGGAATCCGTACACTGCTGTGAGGAGCCTCAATAATAAATGAGAGGAATTGGAAGTGCTTGTGAATGCCAGTTTTGAAATATCAGTGTAAAAATGCTATATAACTACCCTGCTTGATCACAATACTACTTGTTTGTTATTCTGGGTGCTAATTGGGGCTTTTCCACTTATGCTGCAGCTCATTGCACATGGGTGAATGACGTACTCTTAGAGCAACTAGAAGTATTTTACACACACTTGCTTTTTCATGTAACTATTGGTGCCTTCTCAGGATACCATCAGGCATTCTGTGAATGGCAGCAGGTGAGCCACTAATTTAATTGGTATCAGATGCATGTGTATCACAGACTAAATAAATGACATCTTCCATTCTAATGTGCTTTTAACAGTCTTACCCAGAGATAGGGAGGGGGAAAAAAAAGCCAGATGTGTTATTCTGTGCAACAGATAAAAGATTGAGCCTTTAGAGACAAGGTTATTAAAAACTGCACCCTTCACCTAGGAATCCAATAGGATTGATTGTACAATCACAATGACTGTCCAGTTACAGTGGGACTATCTATATATAATATCTGAGGGAAAAACATATCTTTCACACTTCCTGTCTCCAGCGTCCCAGCTTTAATATACCATTAAAATTTGTCAAGAATCCCCTTCAGCATATTGCATCCCCTGTGAGGGAATGTTTGCTTTGTATTTTCTTAATGTCTTTGTTCTCCAGAAGGCAAGATATATTTAAGATGAACATCATTTTATTAAATAAGCATTAGATAAGTTTTGTTGTTTTGTTTTGTTTTAAAGAGCCATCAGTTTGGAAAGACATCTCCATCCAAAAATATCTTTTTCCTAACTTGTAGAAGAACGCTCACCTTATCCATACTGGGAGGGAGTAGCTGAAAGAATTTCCTCTCTGGACACAGAAATGTTGCCTCTTTCCAAGTTCCATTTTCTCAGTTGTTGAGTGATTATCAATTATGTAACAGTGACATTTTGTAAAGTGTCATCTGTGGGTGGTAGTGAATTGGAAGTAAGAGAATGTCTTCCACAGAAATGAACTTGTCAAGGCTGGTCATTAGCTGGGTTTTGGGGCCACAGGAAATGCAGCAGTAATGACAATACTTTTTACTGTTCTTTTTTTTTTTTTTTTTTACTCCCTCCCCCCCAAAAAAAAACAGAGAAAATTATGTAAAACCTCTGAACTTATTAATAAGTTATCCTAGGTCACAGTATAAAACAAATTTGTTATTGCTAATATACCATCAAGTCACTCGGTAATTGATTTTATATGTTTTTCTGAAATGCACAGTGAACAGTTCAACTCCATACCAGAGTGCCCTGAGCAGCCAGTGGCCTGAAGCTGAGGGTGTCAGTGAAAAGGTTAAAGTTTCAAATGCCTGTTCTAACTCTTACTCAACATGGAATTGCACCAAAGTATCTTAAATCCTAGGTCTGTGCCCTAATCGCTGAGCTGTTTAATCTTCACCGACATTGGGGAGCAGAATGAAAGATGTTGTATCTGCCCTTGTTCTATTCTTTCTCCAACCCCTTCCTCCATAAATTCCTGAAAATTACTATTTTTAACTTGTCATTGGCATGAAAATCCATTTCAAAAACCTCCACATCTCACAAACACTTGTCACTCAGCCCTGTAAGCAACAGCGAACTTCAGTCCAGGAAAGCAATGCCAGCTTTAAACCACTGGAACAACTTACAACTACAGTCCTGATTTTTCTCAGAAAGATGCACTCCAGCATAACCACAGAACCTTGACTGGTTACACTGGCATAATAGACTAGTGACGAGCATAATTATTACAGCGACATCCAAAAGCTTGTGTCACACAGAAATGCAGATTAGCTGATCACCATTTCCTGAGAAGAACTCTGTGGATATGATATTCATGACTGAACGAGCAGAGTTATTTCCCATAGTATGAAGGGATTACATGGATTTAGCTCAATGTTCAAGCATATGATCCTGGTATACACAAAATATCTGCTGCATGAACCCATTGCTGCAATGAATCAGGCTTTCAGGAAGTAAAACACCTTCAGATAATGTTGTCATAGCACAGCACACAAATTATTTCTTACAATAAACTCTTCTGTTTCAGTTGTACATCTGTCCAAACGACTTGCTTATAAGGTCTAGGAGTTTTGAGGGGCTAAAATTTAATTCTTCTTCAGTTAAAATTCCCAGGTTTTTTTAGAAGACATAGAGCATTCAGTAAGAAAGGGGGGAAAAAAAGAGTCATGTTGTGATGCCAAGTTCTGCCCTGGATTCACATACACAAAAAAATTAATTCCAGTCTGTTTTATCATTAAGTAACAGGCTGCTGTTTCTCCATTGTAGCCAAGGTTGACATTTTAGCATTTCCCACAACAGTGTCTCTATTCCCATTATTTTATCTGTTCCAATTTTTGACCCATTTGTGTTTTGTATCATCCTGGCACTATGCAATATTCCAGTTACCTACAACTCATTATACTTGAGAAATTTTTGCCTATGAAGATTTAGCATAAGAAACCCCTACACAATATTTTATGCACCATGATAAGGTCTATTCACATTTCCGACACCAGAGATTGCTATTCTGTTAAAATCTATTATTATCACTTTACCAGCCTCTCCCATTCAAGAGCTCAGAACACTCTAAAATGAATTCCCCTGTTACATAAGGAAGTATTATGGTTTTTCCTCCATCTGTGCAAAGAGGGTATCTTCACCATCGCCCTGCTCATCCAATGAGCTCCATTTGAATAGGAGCCTCTGTTAGAGTCAGAAAGGCACAGAAGCAGTGTTTGTTCAGAGGATTACCCATAAAGCACCTATTCCAGGATCAAGGCCAGTGTCTTTTTCAAAAACTTTCCCATGGTGATATATCAAATCTGAGGCAGGAAAAGAAACAGAACTAGCATCTCCTGACCCCTGCTGCTGGGCTCTAAATGCAGAAGGCTACCTTTCCTCTTTTGCAGCAGTTCATCACTTCTGCAATGCGATGCCTCTGTAAGGCTGGCATTACATAACAAACTCACACAATGAAGGTAAATTGTCATTGTGTAAGACTTACAGGAGATTTTCATTTGGGGTTCGTATTTTAAAATAATACAAATTTTATTGCCCCAAGCTCTCTCCATTTTCTAATAAATAAGTTTGGCAACCATGGTAGAATTGCCAAAGAGAAATAAAGAATGCATTCCTTAAGCTGATTACATTTCTGGGAAAGTATGTGTGCCAGGCAATTAGGGAACCTGAGTGTTCAGTTTATAAAACATTGTCTCATCTCTAGCATCTTTGTCAAAGACATCTACAATTTATAGCTTACTACAGGTTACCTGGCTGGTTCAATCTGTTTTGTCTTTTATTATTAAAAAAAAAAAAAAAAAAAAGACAAAAAAACCAAAACCAAACAAAGCACCAAACAACAAATGAAACCAAAAAAGGACACCTCTGAACTTTTAAACTCCTGTGTGTTTTAGCTGCAAGTCCTAAATGGAGTGTCCCATGAATAATTCAAGTTTCTCAGTTTCTTATTTTAGCATCAAAAGTGTAGTGATACGTGACTAAAGGAAGTCTAACCACTATCCTTTGGAGCTCTAAGTCAGTCCAAAAATGAGACTACAGATAGATATTTCTGTGACAACAATTAATGAAAGTATTGCCCTTTAGCTTGTAAATATTTTAAACTCTAGTGCTTTAACTAGTTGAGGGGTGGAGGGAGGGGAAGAAAAAGAAACTAGAGTTAACCTATAATTAAATAGGTAAAACTGTGAAGAGATCTATAGCCAGTTCTGAAATGCTACTTATTTGGAAAGGTTCCAATATCAGCAATGGTGAAAGGATGTAAAAGGTGATGACTATATTTGTATTACGTAGCAATGATTTTTTCAAGAGTGGTATCAAGAGACAAACAACAGGTTTTTTCCTTATTACATCATTCTCCAGATTGTACCAGTTTAGCAAGTTTAGTCTGAGGAGGAAATGATTCAGATTTCATCACTGCAGCCTAATTCAGCTTTTGTTACTTGTTTGAAAGAAGAAAAAGCATTCATGCGATTTCTAACCACATCAATTGAGTTAAAAGGTGACTAATAAAAGGTCTTGAACCTGTTGCTGTTTATGACAGAAGGAAATTTTGCCTCAATTTTACTGGTGGAAGAATAAGTCCCTGTACAATTTGGATTTCATCTAAGTTTTTAACTTACTTGGGATCTTCTGCTCCAGTAGAATAAAGAAATATTTTAAGCAATACTTTCTAGCTTAATAGAATTAACTGGATTCGAGGCAATAAATATAACCTATTCAGCACCAAAACAAATCTATAGAAGCCTTCCCCCAATAAGCATAGTGTTTCACCATGGTAGGAGAAAACTCTGTTTTGTTCTGCAGAAACTTCCATGTAAGATTCAGGTGCAAAGCAGGAAAATTGTGGAGAAATCCATGTATAAACACTTCTGCCCACCTTCCCCACCTCACCACATGATTTAGAGCAAGTGCTCACCACATTTACGTCAGCTAGAGAATGCTGCTACCTCCCTCTTTCCCAACAGATGTTGCAGACCACTAGGATGTTAAGTAACGCAGAACCTAAATCATACTTGAGGCGCCTTTCTTCTACTGCTTAGCCATGATGAAATGAAACCTCAACTACAATTCTCTGCTTTCTCTCTCCTAGCTGACCTTAGTGCCAAGAAATAATATACCTGTCTTTTGAAATAAGTTATAAAGTATTTTTCACAGTACCTGAAAGGATTTTAATCCCTTTAAGGCAGAGTTTTGCCTTAACTACTCCATTTAACTCCTAAAGTTTTTCTCCATTTTAGCATCACTGTGTCACTCTCCCTATTTTGCCTTTATACATTTGTGCTGGGTTTGGCTTGGTTAGAGTCAATTTTTTGACATTGAAGGTCATTCCAAAGAGTTGTATTACTTCTTGTTTAGCTGTCATTGCTTTATGACTATACTTCCGTATTTCCCATCAGACCAAGGGAACAATCACTTAGGTTCATTAAAATGTGCTGTTTTAAAAAATATATGTCAAGAAACCTCTTCCATAAACTAGCTCCTCTTGCAGCTTTAAGTACTCTGCACAGCAGCAGGTAAAATGTCCTATCATTTAACTGCGTAGGACAAGCTGTGCTGGATTTCATAGCCTTCCTTTACCTAGTAGATGCCCAGTAAATAAGAAAGCAAGCTTATATGCAAAGGTCCAGGTTATGCTTCTGCCCATGTACAATCCACAGAGCTGCTTTCCTTATCCAAACGTTGAATCATATTAAACTTTGTTGAAGACCATCAAGCTCTGCTTTGCTTCCCAACCTCTGTGGCTGTGTCTGGTTTTCACTTAAACAACCTCACATGCCATTGCCTTTACATAATGCATTGCCACATCTCTTTTCACCCTTAACTCAATTACAGTTGGTATTCCACCCTCTATTGTAATTCTCTGCTTTACCAGCATCTTTGGCAGATGTCTCCAATTTGTGAGTTCCTCAGTTCCCATTGATTTCTCTAGATTATTACTCCGAAATATTTTTTTTCTGTATGCCCAGAAGTATAGTTCCATTTTGATTGATGCATCACCCATCTTTCCTGCACTATCTTCCCTTCCTCAAGATGTCTGCAAATGCCTAACTAAGCTTAACCCTCTCTAACATACCTATTTAGCTACACTTTGGAGAACTCAAGATTACCTTTATCTCCCTA